>NC_048913.1:305330-532830 GCF_011077185.1 Oxyura jamaicensis
AGCAGTTGGGAAGAGAAAAGGAGCCTGGGGATACAGAGGCAATGGTTGCAGTGGGACCTTAACTTAGCACAGCTCCAGACAGGCAACAAAGCAAGGCGTGTCTGAGCAAAAGGAGAGGAGGTTTAGAATGCACTAGGCGAGGAGGTGTCTGCTGACACCCTCATGGTGAAGCTGTTGCAGGAAAAGGGATGCACTGGGCTGTGAAGACAAGGAGTGACTCAGTAGCACCCAGCACCCAGTAGCACCCCCTTCTCCACAGCTTTTCCTGATACTAAGATGTGAGCATCCATGCGGCAGGAAACTCTGTGCATGCACCAGACACCTTGAAGAGGCTGTGGCAATGCATAGAAAAAAACAATGCAGAAAAAGGGAACATGAAGTGTGCCCTCACACTGCTATCATTCTAAGTTGCTTGCTTTTCCTGACAGCTGGGAGGTAACAGATCATAGACCCTGCTTCTGACTGAGGTAATGCCTTTGTTAGCTGCCAGTTTGGACTGGCTGAGAAAGTCACTCAGAGGTATCACATTATCACCCAGACAACAAAGAATAAATAAAAGAAAAACCAGAGGTCACTAATTATATCCTGACGTTTTCACTTTTAAGCTTTTAAATCACAAGTGACATTTCCAAATCAATCTTGTTCCTTATGGGAGAGTTTAATAAGAAACATACAGCCTCCGAGAGTGCTTGGATTTATTCTGACTAGTAATTTGACAAGAATCCATTAGAATATACTGGAGGTTGCTTTACCCCCTAAGGAGATAGTTTCGTCCATGGGCTTTTTCACAGCTGCCTTTTAGCAAAAATGTAAATGGAAACTCATTTTAAAAGTGCAACTATTTGTAATTAGCAAGCTCCAAAACGCTAATACCAGCAGCCCCTTTTTCTTCAACACCTGATTATAAACTATATCTTGGTGTCTCAAGGGGAACAGGAAACAATTTATTGTGCTCAGGCCTACCAAAGCCTCTCTGAGACCTTGGCAGCGACACAAGGGGTCCCAACACATCCCAGAAGCAGTCTGAAATCAATCAGAAAGGAAAGTGACCAGGCAAAGCAAGCTTTTCAAATCCCATGCTCTGAGGAGCACACGGTGTCACTGTGTCATCTCTGTCCCTCCAAAGGAACAATCCAGTTAAGAGAAACCCTTGCAATTCTGGTAGAGAGTCAGCAGGCCGAAACAGGGATGAAAAGCAACTTTCCTTCCCAGGGAGCGCCCCGAAAGTCATCCTTTTGAGTAATATACAAAGCCTTGACCCTTGCTTGTTGGGCCTTTTGGAAACGTATCCCTCATGCACCTACACTCCATCATTGCTGTGGTGCAAAGTGGCATCGCAAACACCCCTTGTGACTGTCAGAAGGTGTAACTAACATGTCCTCTGCTCAATGGTCTTTCTATTCAGCTCCAGTACCCACGTTAATAAACACAAAAGTGAGGTGATCCATAAGGATCACCTCAGTTACCCCTAAACTGAGATTTTCCCTGCTACATCTGACACTCACCCAGCCAAGTGCTCCAAACCGAAGACAAAGCAGCACTTAGCTGTACATCTGGAGGGGTGCTAGGCCCGTCTCTCAGGTTCTCCTTGTAGGCCTGCTGCTGCACCTCCATAATGGGCCTCTACAATCAAATCACATAACAGTAACCTGCCTTGAGTTTCTAGCAGACGTTCTGTACTGAATTTTATCTGTGCTTTTTTTCCAAAAATTATGAACATAGGCAGAAGCCTAAACTCACACTATTGCACTTTACTATCTCCACATAAAACTGTTATATCATAAGCATGATTAACCTCAAACTGTTACCACTACACTACAGTATGCCAAACTAGAAGCAGATTTGCAGCATCATTCTGTGGTGCATATTGGTACCAAGCTTTTAAACCTAGACAGACAGAGTGTTATAGGATATTTCTGAATGAAAACTATTACTGCATCTTGAATGAATATTTACCAGATCTGTACCCACTCTTATTTTCCTTATGCATAACAGAGGTCTTAAATATATCACAAACTATAAATTACAAGTGAATAACATCTGAACTTTTTGCGTAATCAGTAATAAATTCCAATAACTCATAGCAAACTGGGATTTCTATTTCATGCACAACAGATTGCAATTGCTTTATTTGTCTATCGTGCTTACAATTGCTGTTCTATATTCACTTAAGAAAATTTGCTTCATTGATCAAATCAGGTTTGAGGGCCATTACACCAACTTTCTATCAATACTAGCTCAGAAATTCCTGCCCAACAGCAATTATGAAAAATATGACATTTTTCTTTTAAGAGTAGGCTGCTATGGAGGTATGGAAAAAGCTTTTTCTTGGAGATATAATCACGTTTTAATTCATGGTCAGAAATTATTTGTAGCACAGAGTTGTGCAAAACAGGAGGGAGGATGGCAACTTCTTCAAACACATCAACACAGCAAATGAAAAAAAAGGAAGAAGGCTGGAAATAGGAATGCACAAGTCATGAATAAGTAAACTAGTCTCACTACTGTTGGGATGCTGAAAAATAACAGAAGGTCACATGAATAGCAGACTTGTAATATGCTGATTCCTCACATCCTTTGCACAGGGTCTGGAAATCACATTCACGCCACAAGAGTGAGAAAAACAGTTTGCCCAAAGCATCATGCTGGCAGTTTCCAGAGGTCATCTTCCAGAGACCACTGACTTTCTCAGCTTTTCTGTGGTGAAACAACTTTCCGTAACTAATCAACTAATTCATTAAACTTTTGAGAGATAGGGCAAAGCCTCTCTAATTTAGTCAATTAATCAAGTTGCAATAGCTCCATTCAGGGTTTAGGCCTCAACAATAGTTTTTGTGACCTCTTTGACCACATAACTATCCCTCTGAAGCCTTTAACCCGATGCATTATTCATTACCAACTGGCCAGTTGGTTGCCACCCGCACAGAAGACAGAACCAGCAATTACATCTATAAATTCGAGTTGCTGCCAGTGAGAATTAAAGCTGAGAAACAGGAAAACTCCAGCTGCCACTTTTCAAATAAAGGTGTTCAAAGCAAACTTCAGAATCTTTTTTCACTTGTTCTCAGGAAACAGGAGTCCAGCTCAGTGCCACTTAACTCGTCTTCCCTGGTGACATTTCTATAGGTCATCCCAATAGCTCCCTGAACTCTGACGCTGCGTTTATTTCCATGGAGACACCTTTCTGCTGACAGGTCCAGAGAGATGTGACTCCCTGCAGTTACTCAGTAAATGCCCATTTTCTAAAATATACCACTTCTAGCAGTGTAACCTCACACATAGGAACACAGGAACAACCAAAATGACCTGGAATATTTTGCAAGGGACAAGACAGTGAATGAAGCTGAATTTAGGCTCTCATTAGACCAATGTCATCCCTCCCTGCCCTGTAAAATTGATGTCTTTCTACAGTTAACAAACTTTCACACAGCACAGACTATAATTAGAAGGATCACCGTTGTGGCCCATCAAGGGATAGTATTTGGGATGTCAACTCTTTGATACACAGGAAACATGGTGCTGAAAAATGGTAGTTAAGAAGTGGAAAGTCATTCAGGTACATGTACAACTTTTTCGTCAACATTTTAGAGAGGATGTTAGCCTGCTTTGACAGGCACGGAGGCTGGTTTCTGAATTAGGTTACCCACTGGAATCTTACTTGCAGTCTTAAGGAGGACAAACATTCTGAAAGATGTTAGGGTAACTTTCTGGCTACATGTTTTAGAAGATCTCCATAGTATTGCAGCTGTCACCAAACAGTTGAAATAAAATTTTGCAGTACCACCAGGCTCTCGGGCTCTCTATACTGACCATGCATATACACCTCTCAAATGTGGTGCTGCTATGCCTAGCCACCACAGACTTTGAAGACCTGTGTCTACCTAATATAGGGAAAGACTATGTTCTTTTGCAGCTAGAGATCTGAGAGAAAGCGAGATTCAGTAACATGTTCAAAGTGACATTACAAATCCATGATGAGGGTGAGAACCATGACCTGAAGCTGGAGCCCCTGCTCACAATGTTGACGTGACAGAACTGATGTATGTGTGTTGTGCTCTGCATTCTGCAAGATGCTTTCAGATATAGTATGCATAAATATGCAGTCTGGAGAACTGAGCCGAGATCAGAAATGCCTGGAGATAAAACAGGATCCTATCATCTTGGACTGAATCCATTTTATAATATCACAAACATTCATTTTCAATGTAGAAATTATTGCCTCTTACATCCTGTGGATGTACTTTTGAAGCATATATAGCAGATTTGCCATACCCTATAGCATAAAGCATCTGATTTGTTTTCTGGATGAAGTCCTGGCACTGGAAATGCCTTCCTTAAAGGTATAAAAGGAGAGTAACCTTTTGCTCTCGGGTAATTCTCTTGTCAGGGAAAGAAAATGTTCAGTTCTTCAACAGGTTAAAGGTGATTTTCACTGCCTACTGCTGCAGCCTTTGAGCTGGTATTTATTTCAATGCTGCACACCTTATTTATAAGTCACATGTATAAATCAAGTTTTTTTAACTAAGTTTATTAGCATCAGTTGGAATCCACAGCTGAAGAAAGCAATCAAATTCAGAAAAGGTAACAGTACAGCCTTATTCTGAAAGATCTTCTGATACGCAATATTCAGAGGGTCAACACCCTAAGTCTACATGGAAATCAAAGTGCAGATACAGTCACAAATTATCAGTTGAGCATTATTATTATTTTTTAATAGCTGTCAGTGGATCCTCAGGAATTAATTACTTACTATGGTGCCCTTAGTTTTGTGCCTAGGGAAGTAACGTACAAAGAGAGCTTAAGCCACAGGATAATTACAGGATGAAAGAGGCATGAATCTTTCTGCAGTGGAACCTGGCACCCTTCAGTGGGAACAGCCTGTGTCGAATCAGCTTCATTAGGTATTGTCTAGAGCCTGAATCCTCATTTGTTTGCATCAATAATACACTCAAAGGATTTATCTAACTTGAAAATGAGAATTCATTTACTGGTCCCATATAAGCAAGGAAGAACTGTGACCAGAGAAATGTTTCATATTGCAGGTTGGATACTAAACTGGGACTGCTTCCTGAAATCTGAACCATTATACTCTATTATAAGTGTGTATATCTGTATCATTTCCCTGCGTGTAATAATGAATTTTGACATAATGGTAATCTGCAACTTTAAAGATGCATATTCCTTATATGAACACAGCAAACAGGTGAGCGTTAAGATATTTGTTTCTACAAAATAACCTTAGAAATAAAGTTAACAAAGCAAACAGTAAAATTTGCACAGGATTAGCCAACTGCCTGTGTTAACACAAGATTCCTACTTACAGCACTGATTCTTTTCTACAGACCAAATTTAAAATATTGTCACCTTTTTTGGTCTCTCATTTTACACTTAAATGCTTGACAATAGTATTCCTTGTCCAGAAAACTGGTCCTCCCTGAAGGGAAGGAGACTGTGTGTCACCCCAGTCCAAGCAGCCAAGCAAGAGGCTAATACTCTAGCACTTTGCAAGTCTCAGAATCTAAAACTGTAAAAAGAATCTAAACCTGTAAAAAGACAACCCAACCTCAAATAAATTAATATTTCAAGGATAATGTTATTTCTATGTATGCAATTAAAGATTATGAGGTTACTAAAGAGCAGCGCATTTTATGCCCTGATTGTATGGTATGAAAAAATACTTATTTTTACTGTTCTACCTGAAATTAAGCTATCATTTGAACAAAGGAAAATCAAGCCACTTGTTGAACAAGATTCCAGATCAACTCTTTCTGGCTTTATATGCATTTCAGCTGGATCGCTAACCTTTTTTCTATCTTCTAATTTGCACTGCAGGGATCTCTTGCAATCGCCAACAATACATTGCTGTGCTGTCAAACCAGGCCAGTTTCTGCCCTCATTCTGCGAGCGCCAGCCCAGGGCAACCCGCCAGCACCGGAGCGGGGATGGAGGATCAGGGGCAGATCGGATCCATCCAGCGTCTACCTGCAATGTCTCTCACCTGCCACAAATACTGTAAAGATGAAGCACAGGTGAATGGAAGGAAACTTCTGGTGCTAAATCACCAACTAGTACTAAAAAAGCAGACAGAGAATATGGTTTTATAGGTGGTCCCAAATCCTGGATTTCCTTTTCACAGTTTTTCTGCCAACTTATGTCAGGATCCAGTTAAAGGGGGAAAAGCCCAGAGAGAATAAACTATCTTGGACTGGTACGATTTAGATCCTGCCGTTAACAGGATTTCTTCTTGTAAGAGGCTCCTAAAAAGAACTACAAGCTCAAGAACTCTCTGAAATGGCCACAAGCCACAGCAAAAGCAGTCTGTGATTAACACAGCTGTCAACAGCTCAGAGATGCTTCTGAACCTTTTCTGTAGCAACAAGGGTTAGATTAAGATGGTAGGACAACAATTTGCCATAATGGCTTCTGCCTGTTTTCTGCAACGGTGAGATTCAGGAAAGCTAAGGGACATCACTGTCAGAAGGGTCAAAACCTTCTAGGTCCTATTGGTTGTACTTCTAAGGAGAGAAAGAACTGAAATTTGCTTGGGTCTAAGGCACGATAAATTTCTTTGACAATTAATGTGTCATTGTGCTGCCATTCCCTGTGTCTGTAGAGCTTTCTTCAGCATCTGCCTGGAGCGGGTAAGGAGAGAGTTCAGACAGTTCAATTTTGTTGGACTGAAAATTAATGCTCCAACTGGACAGTGATGTAAACTGAAAGTAGCAGCGGAGGCTGCATTATTTGGATTTCATCTTGCTCATGCTTAGCAAAATTTTACTATGATTCTCATGTAAAGGGAAGACTAATGGATTTCTTCCTTGAGGCAATTAAAAAGTGATCTGCCACATGCCAAGATGTATGGTTTCATATTGGCAGGCCTTACTCTGCTCTACCACTGCCCATGAGAGAGAGAAAGACCATCAAGAAGTGACAGCAAAACTTGGCTTGCTCTGGAGCACCAGGAGAAGGTCCAGGTTACAACACCTGGCATCTCTACATCCCAGCACCCCCAGGCTGCTGTAGGAGGACTTACAGATGGCAGGAATCCTTTGAAAGCTGCCGACATACTCTTACTAACTGCTTATTTTCCAGGTGGCCATACATTTTGTGCATGGAACCAATGCTGATAATATTTCTGAGTAATTCTTAAAAATTAATCTGAATTATCACCTTAGGGGTGGGTTAAGAATGAGGCTTTCCAAATTCACACCAGGTCTGCTAAAGACAGAGCAAGACTGCATATTTCATCTACTTTATGTCTGTACCCTACTCAGCCACATCCATACTCACACTGGAAATGCACCGTGGTGCTTTGTAGCTCCCCCACTACCACAAACAGTAAAGGATGTCTTCTGAATCAGTAGCAATAAAGCACAAGAAAACGGGCACCTATGTGAAAAGGTACTTTGTACACAAGAGAATCGCATAATTGAAAACAAAGCAATAGGGAGAGCTCTTGTAAATGCAGCAAATGACCTCCTGGAAAAGATCACACACTTGGACATGCAATGGCATCTTTTTTGTAAAGAGTGTGATAAGTTTGGCTCATGCTGCAGAGCAGCAACCTCTCCTCTACAAAGCAGCTCACTGGGACAAAATGAAGCTGCTGAGAGTTTCAGCTGAGGCAGGAACAAAGGTGGCAGCAGCAGTAGGAAAGGGATGGGGGATCTGCAGCGAAGAAGGCTCTGACTGCAGCCCGCAGCCGAGCCTGCATCAGGCGGGCTGCATTACGCAGGCTGAGCAGCAGCTCGGATGCTTTATCTGAGCATAACAGCTCCCAAATACTCTTCACACTTTCACTCTGAACCGATGCTTTTTGAGCTTGCACTGGTATTTCTGCCTGGCAGTGAGCAGGTGTTCCCGTTTCACAGATTTAAAAAAGGCCCCTCTTAATGCTGGGAGTTGCCCTCCCTTTCTCCTGCCATTTCACAATCCTTTGATTCCCATCAAGGATCCCAGTACATCAAACATTAAAAGACTAACGTTATTTTGAGTACACAACAACACTGAAGTTCAAGATATTTTGCAGATGGATTTTAAAATCTTTTAATCCATTGTAAGGCCAAAATCCTGCCGTACACATTCTGCAGCATGCTCCAGTTAACTTGTCATGCAGATATAAAAAAAGCCTTTTCAGCTAACTCTTTGCAGATGACCTTGCAGTCCCCCCACCCCATGTCTCATGAACCTCAGGGGACCAGCTAGGAATCAGATAAAAGGATTTCATTTATTTTTGTTGGCATTGTTTTACGAAGCTTTCTTTTTATCAACAT
The DNA here is from genome assembly GCF_011077185.1 of Oxyura jamaicensis. Classification (NCBI taxonomy): domain Eukaryota; kingdom Metazoa; phylum Chordata; class Aves; order Anseriformes; family Anatidae; genus Oxyura; species Oxyura jamaicensis. The sequence continues at coordinate 313,604 of NC_048913.1, forward strand.
CTCAACTTCGAAACACTTTCAAATACAAAGTGAAGCAACAGAGATCACTAGATATTCAGAGGGATGCGCTGAAGGTGTCTATGCTGTTTAACTGTTCCCATGAAGAAAACTTCTTTGCATTGTGCACATGCTAGGCTTTAATGTAAATACTTCATGGGTGGTACTCATGGCATTGCTTGCCTGGCATGTACAGCCTAGTGCACCCCGTTCTTAACCCAATATAAATAAAGCCGCTTGGAATTAATGCAGCTGATCATGGGCAAGGGGGAGGACACAGCAGGGGCAAGAGGCTCTGGAAACCCTGAGTTTCCTGTTTTCTTGTATTTTTTCCATGTCTAATTAATGTTGTGTCTGAATATAAAGGCAAAAAAGAACGATCTCAGGAAAAACATGCATTTCAGAAAGCTCTGCTTAGAACAATCCATGATGCTTCCAAGGGCACCAGAAAGATGCATAGATCATGTATAACATTCATTTTAAAACAGGCATAATTATTAAAAAAAAAACCACACCCACGAGTTTTCTTTCTGCAGCAGTGGGAAATAGTTGTATTTTTAAAATCCAATTAAAATGCTGCAAGCAAACCTTACACAAACCTGAAAGCTATTTCATTACAAAGCTAAACCCCTACCTCAATTTCCAGTGGAAGTCATGGCAAAAAATTAATTGGATGACTTTTCCAAGCTTTCTAAACATGTACGTGGGTTATTTTGGTTCTTTCTATTGTGCCGGGTGTTCACGTGTCATGTTTTTCCTTGCTTTTCATGGTGGGGGAGATATTGAAGTTGCACAGTTTGTAACGCTGGAAAAAGAAAGCAGCTGTTTTCCCAGAGGTCAGAGAGATGCTGAGCGCGTGGGCGTGTAAGCGTGTGAATTACTGGCTACCTGTACTACTAGATACAAAGATTTCATTTAAAAGGCTCATAAATCACCAGCCTCCTGAAACAAGGCTCTTCAGGTTCCTGCTGAGTGCCCTCTGATCTCCTGTATGACAGACACACCGAGGATCGCTCTGGAAGGCAGGAAGGAGGTGAATTCCTCACCTTTCACCTCCACAAGGGGAATAGTTCAGCCTGTAGAGTATGTTGCATTCTGAAGGTGCCTTTCCTCTCCATGTCCCCCTCGCTGCCAGCAGCCCATCTTGCTCTAATGCTACAGGAAGGAGGTGCTTCACAAGGGACGATTCCCAGAAGGTCGGGTGTATTGTGAAACAGCTAGCCAGGTACTGGAGAATAATTCCTGCATTGCACTTGACCTTTATGCCCTCCCCGTCACCATGTCATGCATCAGTGCCAAAATAGCATCAGGAGAGTGCAAAGATAATAGTTCATTTACAATTACAATTGTTCATGTCTAGGAGTAATCCAGTTTAAGCCCGTTACCACCTCAAATGTTTAGAGAAATCCTGCCAGCTGCCCCGGGGGGAAGAAAGTTAGGAGCCCTGGGAGAGTGCAACAGATTTCCATCAGCCTCTAGTCCTGGTCATCCTTCATGCACAAACACCCTCCCGACGCAGCTTCTACTCCTGCCCCTACCCTCTTGCCTCAGCCACAGCCTGGAGCAGTTCACGTTCACACCTGCTCCCACCGGCCGGGCACACAGTGCAGGCCGGGGCCACACGTGAGCTGACAGCGCTGCCACCACTGCCTGTGTGCCACACCTGGCCCACGCTGCTGAGAGCCCCAAACCTCTGCTTCCATTCCTCTGTTTCCATTCTTTCACAAAGGCTCTTGCTACTGTGCAAGAGATTTGGGCAGAAATCCTGAAGACATTCATAGTCCAAAGCCTGTAGATGAACATCTTGCAGAACTCAACATTCATCTTGCAAGCTTTTCACATTTCTTATTTTTTCCAGCTTTCAAGGCCAGAAGACAGCAATGCAAACATCTAGCCTGACTCCCTGCACAGCACAGGCAGAAGTCCCCTCCAGCGATGTCTGGCTGAGATAGAAGGACATCTCAAAAAATCACCACCTTCAGGAGGTGGAACCCATTCACAGCTTGTTCCCTTGATAACTGTGTTTACCATTCAGACTGTAAACACAACTCAAAGTTTTAATTTTGCTGACTTCAGCTTAGAGGTACCGTTATCTTGTGCAGCTTTTGTCTATTTAAATTGCTGAAATGCAAGTGTAATTAATAGGCTATGATCAAATCTCTGTTCCATCTCCTCTCTGAGCTACACTATTTTCTTACTATAAGCTCTTCTCTAAGAATTTTCCACTTCCGAAAGTGAAAGGACCATGGCTGGGTACATGCTAGCACTATTCATCACAGATCTGTACAAAGTCTCAACTTCTATAAATTTGGACTGCAATGGATTGGAAGCCATTTCCAGAGACAATGCCAATCACTGCTGTCCTGTTTGTCTGTTCTCACCATTCTTTTTTGATACAAAACCCCAGTTTTCACTTCAAACATATTGATAACTCTACTCATCTTCAATATCCATGTTTGGATTAATTTCTGTGACCAATGTTCATCAATATTTATTACACTGAAAAACTTTGTAAGTGGAAGTGGTGATAAAGCTTACAGGTAATGATTTTATAATTTCTTTCTGATGGCTGACAAAATGTTGAATACAACAAAACCAGTCTCAAAGGCATGCTACTAGGAACCACCATGACAAACTGATAAATTTTCCATTAACAAGTAAGTGGTGAGATCCATCAGCTAGCCTGTTGCAAGCTGCATGGCACCTGCCAGTTCAATAATCCTTGTGTGTGGTGTTAATATTTATGTCATAGAAGTGTGTGGTTACAAGTCAAATGCCTAATCTTTTTCCCCACTTAAAACTGAAGCATAAGCACTACTCTGCAGACCAGTAGGAAAATCTGTCTCCATGGTCTTGGACGGAAAAGGAATAATGAGAAGATCCCTCATAAATGATCAAGTAGGGTTTGCTGCTCTACTGTATACCAGACTATTTGTTTCCTTCTTGCAGTAATCTATTACGTATTTCAACAGTTATTTTCTCCTTTATCTTCCCATTCTTTTTGGCTAAAAATCACCTCGGTTCCACCACTTTTCCCTCCCAGGCCCTCTTTTCTAGATCCTGATCGGTTGTGTTGTCCTCTTCTGCATCCAGCTCCAGGATCCAGTGATAAAGAAAGCAGAGAAAGTGTTCGTTTTGTTTTGCAGGTGTTGATCTTGGTAACAGACTACACAATTTCATTATCTCTCTGTACACAACCTTAATATCAGCACAGAGAGAAGCCTTTTAAAAAGGCACCCGGGGGAGCACACCTGGTGGTGAATGCAGGCTCTTCAGGGACAGCCTGGCTGGCACTTCCAGCACCACCCTACCAGCAACAACAGCTGCTCACAGAGTCATAGAAACACATGGCTGGAAAGGACCTACAAGATCATCTAGCCAACCGTCCTCCTATCACCAATACTACCCAATACTACCCTGACACCTTGCCGCCCTTTAGAACCAAGTAATGCTCTAGTTTATACAAGACCTACTGGTATACAACAGGACTATCAAGTTTGAACTTCTATGGTATTGCACACTATTTGCTTGATAAATGGTAAATGCTTGATAATCCATGAAAGTAGCTAGAATTCCTCTTGGAGACAACAACTTTTAAGGGATGCCATAGCAGGGCATTGATATGGGTTACTGAATGGGACTTCATAGCTCCTTCCAAACATCACTCCATGTTCCTAAATCATATTCCCTACAGGCTCTGTATAGGTTCTGCATAGAAGTAGTGCACTGGCTTCTTTTTTTTTTTTTTTTTTTTTTTTTTAAGTACTGCAGCCGGACACAAGCAGAATATTGAAAAATACATTTCTACATGCTTCACTAAAATGACATCTAGTATTTCTCCATTTTGCATCACAACTTCCACACATCACAGCACAACGAACTCCCTAGCACATGGGGGTTAGATTAAAAAGTGATCATATTGCCTTCCAACGCTTTCTCCATTTTCTGTCTAATGCTATTCCAGCATCTGACAGGAGGGAAAACCTTTGCAGCTGATGAATGTGGACAGGCTGATATTAAGAACTGTGGAAGTTTTGTCAGCAAGAAGCCATCAGGCTATCAATGCAATATTAAACAGAGAACACCTGGAGCTCTCCTGAGCTTTTATGAGAGCACAGCCATGACAAGTAAATCCCCCCATCAATATCTCATTGCCAAAGAGAAATATTCATCATTACTACTTCAACTTGGTAAGATCAAGCACTATTGAGAGCACAAATCATGTCTACCTTGTAAATTTGATACCAATGTTAGATAAGACCGCTGGCATCTTTTCTCATTTTCTCCATTTATGTAAGTTGCTTTCTCCGCAATGAAATTATACATAGTTTGTTTAAAGATAATGCTAAGCTCTAAATTGTCTGAGGCATCCTAACCTAAGGGCAAACTGCTCAGGGAAAGGCATACAGGCTGGCTGTAGCAAGTGTTGCTAGGCGGAGAACAGGCATTAGGAATGCGACTGCTTCTCCCAGCGCTGCCACTGCCTTCTGGCCAGGAGGGCAGGGGGCCCTGCGGGCTCAGAGCAGCTCAGAGCTGACACCAGGTTTGGAAGTCTGTACTTGGTACACCTCGGGGCCTGGTCTGGGGAGTGCCCAGCTCCAAGGCTTGAAGCCTAACCCCTGCTCATGATTGGGTTCAAGAGCCCGAGGGGACACGTTCCCAGCCAGGTGGAGTGGGCAGCTTGGCCATCAGTGCAGGAACCCCTGTTTCTCTGTGTTCTCCTCTCTGTTCTACCCCTTTCCTCCCTTCCCAGAGGTTTTGAGTATTTCCAGGAATGGAGACTCAACCAGCTCTCTAGCCAACCTGTCCCACTGATTGATCACCCTCACAGTCAGTTTCTTTCTTATGTTTTAGAGCAACTCAGTATTTCAATATGTGTCCATACCTCCTGTCTTTTCATGGCGAGCCACCAAGAAGAGTCCAACTCATGGAATCATAGAATCATAGAATACCCCAAGTTGGAAAGGACCCATAAGGATCAAGTCCACCTCCTCACACCACACAGGTCTACCCAAAAGTTTAGACCACGTGACTAAGTGCACAGTCCGATCTCTTCTTAAATTCAGACAGGCTTGGTGCAGTGACTACTTCACTGGGGAGCCTGTTCCAGTGTGCAACCACCCTCTCGGTGAAGAACCTCCTCCTGATGTCCAGTCTAAAATTCCCCTGCCTCAGCTTCACCCCGTTCCTGCGGTTCCTATCACTGGTGTTTATGGAGAATAGGTCACTTGCCTCCCCACTCCCCCTCGCGAGGAAGTTGTAGACCATGATGAGGTCCCCCCTCAGCCTCCTCTTCTCCAGGCTGAACAGGCCCAGTGACCTCAGCCGCTCCTCATACGTCATCCCCTCCAGGCCCTTCACCATCTTTGTCGCCCTCCTCTGGACACTCCAACAGTTGAACGTCCTTTTTGTACTGTGGTGCCCAGAACTGCACACAGTACTCGAGGTGAGGCCGCACCAGCGCAGAGTAGAGCAGGACGATCACTTCCCTCAACCGACTGGCAATGCCGTGTTTGATGCACCCCAGGGTACGGTTGGCCCTCCTGGCTGCCAGGGCACACTGCTGGCTCATATTCAACTTGCTGTCAACCACGCCCCCCAGATCCCTCTCTGTGGGGCTGCTCTCCAGTATCTTGTCACCCAGTTCTTCTTCAACTCTAGCTTCTCTGCACCCTCCCATCCATCGAACAGATCCCCTTGAGCCTTCTCTTCTCCAGGCCAAACAGCTCCACCATGCTCAGCCTTTCCTCACAGAAGAGATGCTCCAGCATCTTCATAATTTTCATGGCCCTTTGCCAGCCTCCCTCCAGTATGCCCAGGACTCATGCACTGGGGACCCCTGACCTGGGCACTCCTTTGTGTCTGACCAGCGCCGAGCAGAGGGGAACAAACACCTTCCTCAAGCGAGGCAGAGGGATATTTATTGCACCAGAAGTTGTGTTTGAGGCACTTGCTTTGAGTGTCATGTACACAGAGAGAGAAGCATTTATCAGCAAAACTGAAAATAGCTGGCAGCCAGGAACACAGCGTGTTTGTCAGATGGTTCTGGTAAACCAAATTTACATTTTTCTTTTAGCGGGCATTAATCTAAGTCAAAGGGATAATAGATTGCTACGTAATGAGGAAACAAGAGTGGGCCTGTCTTTTACTCATCTCCAGTTTATAGTCACGTGTACTTTGGTACCGTTAGAGCTCAGTAAAAACATGGAGCATGGGAAGGTGTCCACATGGTAATAGGTTCCAAAGGGACTACAAAGCATGAGGACAGAGAAAGAATTACTTGTTATCCCGGTTACCTTCTGCTTTCTACTGAGATTATCAAGTGCTTCTACATCAAGAGACAACTCAAGATTTTACTGCAGTAAGAAAATCCTATGAATTTTCTTGTATTTCTTTATATTTCCTTACAGGAAAACATCCTATGTAAAAGTGGAAAAGATTTGCCACTAGCAAACTCCTCTTTGCAATCCCAATCTGAAAGCTGCATGACGTATTATCTTCTGCCTTATTTCGTGCTCCTGCAGATTCCTCCAGGCCTGCCACTGTTACTATACATTATTTTTGTACTCCTCTTCTGTAGTGCAAGTTTAATTAGAAGTGTGACTTCAACTAATGTCTTCCCCAGAGAGAAGGGGTCAATGCATGCATGCAAGGAATTTCTGATCTGATTATGCAGGAAGGGAAGGAACTGCTTGGAGAACTTCTGACTATACAGAAAAATTAATTCTCCTTTTCTGCAGAACTTTATAATGAAAAAGCAACATTATCAAATTGTTAATGATTTCACAGGCACCAAATCCCTATCATTGAGTGAAATCTCCCTTACATAATTTCTCCTTTAATGAAAGACCACAGATGTTAGCCTATACTCATATCACAACTTGAGAAATGTTTCATAGTTTAGACTACATCTATGTGGTTCATTTATGTTGACCTCAATATTTGAGCTAATCTGCACAAATTTTCAATTGTGCTCATTCACAGTGGCAAGGCAGTCTGTGCCAAAACCAGAATACGCACTGTTACCCTCTACAGGGAAAGTCCATAACTGTGTTACTGTTTACTGCTAGGGAAGCAAAAGCATTTTCACAATTCCTTTAATAATTATAACTGGAAACAAAGCACCAGCATAACTCAGAAAGCCTAAACCCTTGCATATTATTTCTGCGTAGAACAGCACAGAGAGTGTTACTTGGCTGCTGCATAGAGACAACCCTACATGAAGGGAGCCCAAGGCACACAGCACTGTACTGCATTGAGGTGCAGACAATGAGGTACCTATTATAAAACCGCAACCTGAACAACAAGCACACCCTTCAAAGCTTGCATTAAGACAACTTTCGGGCTTTGGAAAAAGCCTCAGCACCCTGTGCTGTTATACATGCCAGCATGCATTACAGTTCTCAACAGGAAAGCGGAGTATCACATAATGTATAACTACAACAGCTATGTGCAGCAGCACTGGGGATTTGCTGAGCACTGAAGAAGGAAATGCTCTTATGCTTTGGTGGCCCAGTGACTGCAGAGCTTAGATGGAGGGGATTACTAAGTGTGTTCCTGGACAAGCCTTTTGCTTCTTGCTGCTGTTTTGGGTTTTTCAGAGCACAGCGCATTTCCTGTGGACCCACTAAGATGCCAGAGGTTCGAAAGTACACAGCAAGCCAGCCCTCTGCTGCAGCAAGCTCAGTGCTGCAAGCTAAAGCCTGGCCCTGCTGCAGCCAGTACTGAAACCTGATGGCCATCAAAGTGAGCAGGCTCTGGCGCTGCGTGCAGGTCACAGAAAGCAGAGCACGGGGAGATCAGTGCTCAGTTGTGCAGTCTGGATTAGGGCACAAACTGTGCTGACAGTTTCAGAGGTCCAAGCTTTGAGTGCCCTGAGGACAGTAGTACGGATATGTTCCACTTGGCTTTCAGCTGCTCACATTAACTTTCTAGTTAAATTGTTTGTATAGCTTGTCCTTAAATGCAACAAAAGAACCCCAATACTCCACGCAAAATGGGTCTTCCTTTCCTACTTACATACAGAACTGATAGAGCTAAAAAACTTTTTGCTAAAAACCATAAACTGTTTCTCTTCCATTCATCATTTGCAAGCCTGAGGCAACACTGATAATCTTATTACTGGGGTCATTTGCATAGGATGAAATTTTCCTTTTAATTAAAAAAAATAAAAAATAAAAAATGTTTTGCTACATCTCTTGGTCTACTTGTGGTAGAGAGAACTATGGCAGTTTCATCACTATGCAGATTATCAAAATATCTGAAACATTGCACCATGGGAGTTTCCAAGAAGTCTAGAGGGCACAAAAAACATTAAAAAGGCACCAAAGTTGTCTGTTCACTCTTAACTCTTTCAGCAAGGAAGCACAATATTTCAGATATAAAAGGAACTTGTAATTTAGCATGTAAATTACAGAAGAGGTCTAGTCTCTCCCAGGGATGGCCTCAGTGCTTATCAAGAACCCCAAGAGAAGAGGACAACACACATTTGGCCATGACTTCTATGGCCCGCAGGACAGAGGTTATCAGTTTGTGCAGTACTATCTAAGAAATTCTCTGCTTCAGGTAGGCTCCAGTGCACATCCACTGCTTTGGATTTGGATTCCAGCACACTTCACACTTTTGAGAACTGCTCACTCACACCATTTTGCTGAACCTCTCTATAATAATCACATCTCCCTCCTGCTACTTAGGTGATTAATGGCTGAATTTGATTGAAAACCTGGTGCCAAGCCCTGTTTTCCCAAGCCTCCCTGTCAAGAAACCTTATTCTGCTATTTTGAGAGGGGACCTCACCTTGCTGCCTATGCCATTAATTGAATAACTATCAGGTCCAATTTATTCCACTTGGCTACAAATTAGATTTCAGCTGGCTATTTCCGAGCCCTGCTTCAACACAACCTTATAAAGCTGTGTCCCTTGGCTGATGCCACTTGTCAACCTGCATCTGTTCTCGGTGTATTAAACGACAACAAAGCCAGAAACCCACCAGTCTCTTAATGAACAGAACCCAATACATTTGGATTTGCTCTTTTTAAGTTTATTGTTGCTTTAATGAAGACAACTAGGCTTGGTATTCTGGAGGCTCAGCTTACTTGCATCCTGAAACTCGCTATTGAGAGCAGAAATATAACAGGAAGCTAAAACTGATCTCAGAAAACTGAAGAACAACATTCTCTTAGAACAAAGTACCTTAAAAATCAACATTTGCAGAAATAGTTACTTGTTTCCAGTTATATACAAGAGCTATTTTTAAATTAATTGAACTCTACTACTTACTGCTTGCTTGGCTGGGTCTCTCCATGCGTCAATTAAAAATTCATACAAAGACATTCCTGTTGCCTGAGGAATTATCATAGGAAGAAACATCTTTTAGCATGTTCTCCAGAACCACTACTCTTTAGCAGCAGGACTTGCCATGCTTATGAAGAAAGCCACATGCTTGGGAAATCCTATATTCTATTTTTAGGGGGCTTATATTCTTAAATTCTTATATTCCTAAACCTCTATATAATTCTGCAGCAACTTTATTTCTTTCTGCTAAGGAAATCTTCAGGAATGTTTCTTTTTTAACACATGTCCCTTCATCATTATACTTTTATTGTCAGAGTCACATGGGACTCAGTTTACTCTCCTCATAGTATCATGCCTGCTGGAATGATTCATCAGGACTTTCAGAACGGTTCTCCTAAGGCATCCATGAGAGACAGAGGAGGACATGCTGCAGAGTAAGAACTGGAGTCCATTCATGAGGCAGAGATTTCCTTCCTTAATAGCAGCTTTGGGGGTAAAAACGTTCCAGCCTCTGCTCTGCTGCTGGTTTTGTACTGATGGGAATACTTTGTCAATTCCATTCAAAAATCACACCGTGTTAGACACTATAATGTAGCGCGGTTCTGTACTGCTAGGTGGAACGTTGAAAGAAAATGCACTTCTAACACTATCAGTAACATAAGCTTTCCAACTTTTTAGGTTTAATAAGATCAATAAGATCCTTTGACATTTTTCATTCAGATTTTGGTTTTCCATCTATCGCTCGTGAAAGGGGAGGGAGACTGCTCAACAACACAGCAAGTATCTGTTCATCTGTTGTCAGAGGAGAGACAGAGGGATGGCTGTCCACTGGTTACAAATGTGCGCTATATAAATCTACAAAATAATCCCAGTTTTGTTAGGGCTAACTTGGTAATCCTTTAACTTGAAAGGCACTGGGTACTTGCATTGACAGTAGGAAACACACATTCACACATTGCTCTATACATACCCAGAGTGGAAAAGCAGTGCTTTTACACAAAACGTTGCCTGCCTGCCAGCCACAGAGGGATGAATCAGAAGAAACTAGTCCTGCAATAGGAACAAGTGGACTAATTATCTGTTCCTGACCTCTGTGCATTCTTTTCTAAGATTGCTGCATTGACTGAATGAAAAAGATGCCCAGGTTCCCGATCTGTTATCTCCTACGTTCTTCTGATGGAAAATGGAGAGAGACAGAATGTGTACAACTCTCAGCATGCTTGCTTAAAAGCGTCTCAGCACTAGTCAGTGGCACAGTACAGCACAAACACATACTTTTAACAGAAATCCTTAATCCCAGGCTTATTTGCTTTTATATTTGCTAGAAAATCCTGAATTCCTCTTGGTGCAAAAGCTCTAAATGCCAAAGTAGATGGACCTCTGAGGAATTAACATATTTACAAGGGAAAAGAAGCTGTGAAACTCAGTACTGCATTCTTCTTATAAATTAATCAGAGTACAAAATTTACAAGCTATGTTTCCCAGAGAGGACTGAAAAGAAAATGTAATTAGGGAAACCACAGTCAAGTGAAAGTCTTATCTCATCAGAAAAGGCAGAAGGTATTTGTTTAGAACATAGCGCCGAGGGATAAGCTGTGTTATAATACAAAATATTTTCTTCCACTTTTTGCAATACACTTAAGAATACTCCTCTTAAATGCCCTAAAAGTAAAGATTGTTTGGATGACTCTAAGATTTCAAAGGCTGTTCTTTCCACTGCCTTCAGAATGAACCCAAATAAAATCCCAGTCACTTCACTGTAATTTTGTCTTCTTTTTGCAAGCTTTTCACAGACCTGTAACAAGCAGATGCCTTGTGCCTCAATATGTGGTTTGATGCCTACAGCAGAAAGCAAATGAGTATCATTCTAGCTGCAAACATGGATTTCATGGAATCATTTAAGCTGAAAAAGACCTTCAAGATTATAAAGTCCAAAATTTCATAAACAGAATTGCCTAAACTTGTGACAATGTGAAGTTCAAGAGCATAAAAGCATAACAGAAATTCATTACGACCTGTTGCTCTGAATCGCATGGATTTTTCTTGTGAATCCTAGAGTCCGAGCATCACTCAGGCAAGTACCAGCTTCACTGAGGATTTTCTCTAGACATCTGATGAGGAGTCCTCATGTTGCAATACAGAAACTCAGACCTGTATTCCTTCTGGCCTCTGAAGCCAACAGGTCATGTTTCAGATGAATTATTGTGGCAGTATTTAGCTTCCAGCAAGTGGGAAAGCAACATATGTTGTCTCATCCCGTTGGAGAAGGATGAGCTGTGGCAGAGGTGGCTGGAGGCTTCCCATGGTACTGCGCCGCTTTATCTGGCGTTGGAAGACCCATGGCCCTGGGGGAAGGTTAGGTTGCTCAGCACATGCCTGAAGTCCAGCAGCAACCTCTGGTTGCTACATCCTCTACCCCAGTCCCTGCAGAATGACACCTTCCATTTACATTGAACAGGGCAGAACAACCCCATTCAGTACTTTAATGCAAAACCTCTGGCCAACAAGGACTTGTAAGAACAGCGTTCCCAACCCAACAGCAGTCATCCCCAGTGCAGAGTTCAAAATGGTGCTCTGCAATCTTAGACTAATCCAATTCCTACCAGAGTATAAAAATTAATAACATTAAAATGTCATAATCTCACACTAATTATGCATCTAATGAATAATTAGTTGCGGACACATTTGACACTTTGGGTCGTTAATTTGAGCAAGTGCCTTGAACAAAACTGCTCCACAGCTGCCGCTCGGCACCAAGCAGCATGCACGTGCAGAGCCAACGCACGCGGGACACGGGAGTGCCAGGCAGCAAGCAGCCAGCTCAGCTCCTCCGCGCCAGAGAGGTGAACCTCTCCACGGCAGAGAGAAGGGCTCAGCAGCAGGGCAGGCATTCTCCCTAGGTATGGCAAAACAAAGCCTTTGCGTTTTGTTTCAGGAGGATGCGCTCCTGCCTCCGCTGGGTAAACCAACTCCCACGAGCAGGGCCAGGAGAGGCGGCGGGGCTGAGCACCTCTCAACCCTGGGGCTCAGCCCCTCAGAGTGGTTCAGATGTAATTGTCTTCAACAGCCTCACTGCTAACAGTTAGGCACTCTGCATTGCTCTGAATAGTGAAAGCCAGCGCTCAGCCCTGGCAGGTTTCTCCTCCCATGGGATGTTTTCTTGGAGGTACCAATGTTACAGACCAAGCAGCAGAATGGCTCCAGGACTGCCAGCACAATGCCGCTTGGTGGGAAGAGTATGATTCAGAAGAGGATTTCTTCGTGATGTCTTTTTCTAACATTAAAACCTAGATATTTAGGCAGAAAGCTGTGAGAAATATTTTTTTCCTAAATGTTCCTTGAATTTTGTATAAACTTAATTTTCTACTGTCAACTGTAGCTATTGCTTTATGATAAAATCGTTATATCAGAAGGAGGAAGAGGGCAGATGTGGGAAAGGAATTTGCAGGTGGCTTTGCGCTGTTTCCCATGTCCTTGTATTAGAGATAATGAGGAAACAAGCTAGAGACAAGTGCATGGAGAAGCTAGACCAATTATAAGTTGTTATCGGCGCGTGCTGTAGTTAGTTGCCTATATATACTCTGTGAGAACCTGCAATAAAGGAGGACGATTATACTCGCATCGAGGTTGCATCGTTACTCCGGTCCGTTTCCCTTTCCGACAACAGGCAGAACTTTGCATATGTGCACACACAGGTAATATACACACACATCTTTCCCTGCTCAGGATTTTACTGCCCCTTAGCTTCTCCCTTCCCTTCAAATCCACCTCTAAGATTTTGTCTGTAGGATGTCTGAAATCAAGAAAGCAACAAGGCTCTCCTAGATGGTGGAGATGGAACTCTGAAGCAATTCAGTCCAAAGGTTTCCACACACATCCAAAGTTAATGAACTAAACATGTCTACTACTTGGGATGAAGGGACGTATAAAAAGGCCATGAAAGGCCAGAATTAGCATCAGATTGAGCACTAAAACAGAGACAGAAAGCAACAGATGTTTCCCTCCTAATTTACTCCATTAGGATCTTCTCCAGATAACATGCAATGTTGTTTGCTAATGAAGTATTTCAGTCTTCTTGCTGTATAGCTCGTAAATAAGCATTCCTGAGGTTGGAGAGGCACTAGCAAGCAGCAACAGAATGGCTCCTCCTGGGAAGGCTTTGTCTAATTTCATAAATGTTACTTTTTGTCAAAGAAAATAAAATCTGCTTCCAAATTCACAAACAATTTTGACATAACTTAATTAACTCCTCCTTACTGAGTTGCCTTTCTTGAATAGTAATGCATTAACCTGATTGCAAACCCCCACTTTCCATAAGCTCATCAAAACTAATCTCCATGTTAAGAACAGCTATGTATACACTGGGTATATTTAAACTACAGGAACAAGACACAACACACACCTAAAATAATAAATTAACTCATTTATTGTTATTTTTGGTATCTTACACTAAATCAAAAACTGCCCAAACTCTGAAGTGCTTTTAAGCTCATATAAGTGCTTAAGCTTTTTTAAGTTTGTGCTCCAAACACCAAAACCCCAAATGTAATTCAGATGAGGTAATATACTGGAGCTTTTTGAAGACTGGTGTGGCATAAAATGGGACATAGCAAACGTGTTACAAGGAACCACCGTGCTCCTGTCCTATCCGTGTTTTTAAAATAAATCCCATGTTTGCATGGGACAAACATCCTCTTTTTCCCAGATATTTCACTGGGACCTGCCAGCAGGGCCATGGGTGGGAGGGAGGGAGGGAGGAAAAGAGGGGAGAGGCTAGCAGGTCGTACCACCTCTGCTGTCCTGCCCTTCTACACCAGCTTCATTTTCCAGATTTCTTCCTTCTACTGGGTGTATGTATTTGAGAATCTAAATTGTATCAAAATAAACCAAATGAGAGATCTAAGAAAAAATGTGCCAATGCAGTCAGCTGCAGACTGAACGTTCATCCACCTTCAGAGTGCTCCTCACATTGCTGGTTTTCCCCAAGCTCCATATGCCAGACCTCTAACGCCTTCCGCACCGCCTCTGTGCCAGCTGGGAATGGTTCCCAGGCCACAGCCTACAGACAGCTGGCAGCTTGCAAGACTGAAAGTGACCTGCGGAGCCACACGAAGCAGTAAAAACTGCTTCGCCATGGCTACCCTGGTTGGCCATGAGCACGTTTGAGAGCTGTTAGGGGTACACCACTAAAAATTTGGAAACTGCTGTTTTAGAGATTGTTTTCCAGCTCTCCATCCTGTGAAATCCTTGACAAGCAAAGGTGCAATACGCCAGGCAGATAATACTGCTTCAGATAGAAATCTTTCAAAAGGACAAGCCAAACGTACACTATCAGAATTTGTTTGCACACAGAGAACTCCCTTATAAAGATCTCCCTTCTATCTCAATTATAATGTTCTTGCAAAGAATTTCATTTTTTCCTGTCATGGGAGCAAGCTCCATAATAAAAAGGATTTATGAAAAAGAAATGTAGAACAATCTATTAATTAATGAGTCTGTGCAGGTGTGCTCATGAAAGAGTTCCAGCTCTGTGCATATTTAAGGGAGCTAGATTAGGGGTTAGCTTTCGTATAACAGTCATGTCACTATACACTTAGAACTTTGCTGTCGTTATACATGTAACAGTATGTGTTACTTGGATTTGAGTTCAGATGAGAATTACTGACGAACACCTGGGAAAGAGGTGGTAGAAGTACGCTTCCTGCAGTAACTCAATACGACTTTTAAAACAAAACCAGTTCTTAATGTATTTCTGCCACTATAGTCCCTGGAAACAAACCTGATGGGGTGCCTCTCACAAGACAGAATTTTGGAGTGACAATTAAAGCAGGCCAGTAGTACTAAGGTTAAAATGTGTTAACATACAGAAAAACAAAAGTTTAGAGACAGACCTATTTGACACTGAAGTTCAAACTCAAGGAAGGAGAGCTAGTGAGAGAAACCCTACTCTTCTATCAAGGATTGCGTGTTCCTAGGTTGTTTGGGTCTCCCTGTTAGGAGCAAACACCCCACGAATGATGAAATGTCACAAAAGATGCATTTAGCTGTAGCTAGCTTTACACCAACTTGCAAAATGTGTGCTGCTTGTTTTTTACATTCAGATGGAATCTGTGTCCTTCCTTCATTATTTGGCAGTTTGTATATATAAAACTGCTTCTGTGTTGATGAGAGTGTTTGAATTATGGGTATAAAGACATATTCACAGTCTTGTGATGCCTGCATATAGCACAGGGACACAAATAGCCCCCTTTTTTGTTGTTGTTTTGTTGTTTTTTGACATAAGTGCTTGCAGCACTGTGGAAAGATATTCTTAATTCATTTGAGTTAGCTTATTTGTCAAAATGCAGCAAATTATAAAAGAGCAGGTGTGAGCATTATGCAAGGCTATTAAAAGGAAGTTGTTGGTATCTTAGGCATGTGTCAACATAAGAAATCCTACAGGTTATACATATGCAAAGGTGCTTAGGCAGGTAGATAATATTGAAGGTCTTTGCCTTAAGTATATATATACATATTATATATATTTTTTTGTAGAGTGGAAATATTTATGGACTTTGTTACTGTGTAGGCTAGATACCCCTCTGTGAGTAAGAATGGCACTTATAACTAATATTGCTCCCAGCTGATTATAAGTTAGCAAAAGCTATTAGCAGATGAGTTAGATTCTGCCCTTAAAAAGGTTGTGGCCTTTCTCATTACTGTAGCTCAAATAACCTACCCCAAACTGACAAATTATAGCACCACAGGGTATTTGGAAGAGGTTCCTGTGTTCAAGCCATGAAAAAGGATTTCAGCATCCTTTAGAGAAGAAGCTCTCACACCCCTGGGCACCCCCACTATCACCTGCCTGCAGTCAGGACCTCAAACACTTTCCTGCAGCACTCCGTGTGCGTTCTCAAGAGCATCCTGTGTCCCCGGGAGCTTGTGCCTTTTCTGGAGGCTCTGGCTGGAGTGGGACCCGGTACTGGGCACATCCTTCACCACGTCCTTGGGGGTGACACTGCCTTTCTTGCTGCTGGCCAGCATTTAAAGTGTTCTTTCCCCGAAGAGACAAAACAGCCCTGGTCTGGTGCTGTGGGCACAAGCAATGTGAGAGTCTTTAATTACACCTGTACCTATTATTTCTTAAACAGGATCCTGTCCCAGTGTACATAGAACAGGCTCACAAGTAGGAAGAATTAAAGTTGCAGAGGTTGCCAAAAATGAGGCATTTTCTAACTTCCAAGCAATTACCTTTGAAATCAAAAGATAGTGCAACTTCATATTGATTGAGCTCTATGTAAAAAACATGCTATGTTTTTTTTCAAAAAAATGCACGCAGACACATCCCCTACATAGCTGAGATGCAGCTGTTACCTTCTGAGTCCCAGCATACAGTGACTTTTTTATGGCTGAGCTATAAACCTCTGAAAAATGAGGTTTATAATAGAAACTCTGACACTGTCTAAAATATGGCAGCACTATTGGGTGCTGCTGTAACATGGCCCTAATTTATAAACCACTGAGAAATCCTGTTCCATTCTGAAACTTACAGACAGTAACCTAAAAAAAAGGTAAACCACAAGGAAAAATGGTCATGGTGTCCATGAGCTATAGTGTCTAGACCATCTAACAATCCAAAAATCAAATAGGATGCCACAATATTTAGGCCATGCACTGAATCCTGGACTGTCACAAAATAAAAACATGGCATATCATAGGATGTGGGTATATTTCATAAAGCCATGTGCCACTTTGTATGCCTCTGAACAGTATTTTTTGAGTGAAAATTTGATATAAGAACACTAGAAGTAAAAAAAAAAATAATAGAGAAACACAACCCAAAACTTCCAGTTTTGCTTGACATAATAAATGTTTTTGCAAGAGGGCTTCAATGTACTTCCGTTTAAATTGAAAAAAAAAAGTGGCTAAGAAAGCAGATTGTTTACTCCCAGGAGACAAAAGTTTATCACTAAACATTAGGAAAAAGCTCTCAGTGTTTTGAGCCTCCAGCTCTACGCTAAAATGTATTGAAAAAACAATAATTCACAGAGGCAGTACTCTGTCTCATTGCTCTCAATCTGCTTTTGTGCAATACACTGGACCAGAAACTTGTTAGAAATCTTTACAGTGACCCTGAAATGCTAAACGTAGGCTTCAGGCTTTGGATTTATGTTTGGAGAGTCACTTTATGCCCTTCTGGTCATTACTTCCCTGGGATGCTTTTCCCCGTACTGTGCAAACATCTGCCCTGGCTCTGTGGTGCAGAGTGGAAAGAGGGAGACGAGCAAACAGAAGGCAGGGCACAGGTGGGGGCTGCTGGGACCTTCACGGAGCTGCCACTTCCCCAGCTCTCACACCACAAACCACCTCTGCTGAAGGATGGCTCTGAAGCAGTGCTTCCACCTTTTTCCCAGCCACCCTCCTAGTGGTGCAGGGGGTTGCACAGTGCCTGAGAAGGGTGGGTTTGCTCCAAATCCAGTTACCAAAGGGCTCCAGTTACCATCCTGCTCCTTCCTTTGGTGCCTGAAAGTGGAATTCCTGCTCTGCTGTCACAGCCACCACTTGCAGTCTAGTGAAGTGATGCTTGCTTACAGCTGTGGAAACAAATGGCAACCTTTTGGCACAAAGGTTAGAAATCAAAAATGCGAGCATTTATAGATGTCTCTTGCTTCAAAGCCTAAAAAAAAATAAAAATATTTTCTCCCCTACACATCAGAGTTAACCCATCCTGTATGTTGGGATTATACCACTTACACTGAAGGCATGTTTTTCCACAGCATGAGAAAACATTTTAGAGGCTTACAGCTGTCAGGTTTAGACTGAAATTTTCCTTATGGCCATCCCAGAACCCTTTTGTATTTCCCCTAAATGGTCTCCTTCTGCATACTAAGCATCAAAGGAGAATAAATCCCAATTTATTGCACATTTATTGCTAAAACTGTTTCACAGCTGACTTGCTATAAATCAAGCTCACCATATTCTTGCCAGCCACAGTGCTGCCCACCAACATGGTAACATTTCACATACTGCATGCCTAATGCACCCTACTCAAGTGAGCCGTAAAGCCTTCTAGTCTCTTCATTACCAAACAGCACTGATTTGCTTGCTTAAAAAGCCAACAACAAAAGCCTTAAGTATCATCCCATGCAGCTGTGCTTTCCCCTGAAAACTTCACTGTCAGGCACTGAAGAAACATGGCAGCACTGTACTGCAGAGATCTAAGCGTGAGAGGGGCCGGTGACTTAGCTCTTCATAAACTGTTAACAGGCTAACGAGGGCATCTGCAGAAGGAATAGGCACTAAAACTGAAACTAGATACAAAATAGATATTCCAGAGTTGGATTTTTTTTAAAGATTCTGCTGAGCTATAGTTCCACATCAAATTTTATTGAATACATTTTCTGCTGAGAATTTGTGCACTAAAACCAGTCAAAATCATATGAGAGGAGTATAAATTTCATGTACAGTTTTCACTGC
This sequence comes from Oxyura jamaicensis, assembly GCF_011077185.1. Classification (NCBI taxonomy): domain Eukaryota; kingdom Metazoa; phylum Chordata; class Aves; order Anseriformes; family Anatidae; genus Oxyura; species Oxyura jamaicensis. The sequence goes on from NC_048913.1 coordinate 332,354, forward strand.
AAATATCTTTCAAGAGAAAAAGAAAAAGCACTTTTTAATCAAGTCTATTCTATAGCCTCTCCTTCCCTTTCCCTGCAACACGAGCTGCAGGCTGGAAATTTGAGCTTATGCAGCCCTGGTGCATGGAGCACCAGGGACAGCATGAGGCCTTCAAAAGACAAGGGCACTGTGGAAAGGTTGCAGCTGGGGGACAGATTATTCCTCACCTTGCCTAAAGATGGTGCTTAGGTCTACCTCGTGTAGTAAAGCTATAAAGAAGTTGACATTTTAAAGCAACTGCGATGCTTTACTTGTTCGTAGCTCATGATAATCAAGCAATTTCAGGAAACTGCTGTTAAAACTCAAACTCAATACTGCACCTCTCCCCAGAAAAGTTCCCTCAGAGTTCCTTAGAGCTGCCCCTCCAAATATCATGCAGGTTATTAATTCCTGAATCTGACTGCAGATTTCATTTTTTGTCACTAGACAAAACCAGAAAACAAGGGTTTAGTTCCCTGAAAGGATGACAAATCTCACTGTGTGAGCAAGATTATGGGTCACTTTGAGCTTGGAAAGACTCTGTGGGCTGTAGTGGTATTGCACACAGAAAAGCTGTTTTAGGTAGCTTCTTTTATCAGCTTCCCAGTATCCAGTAAGTGCAATGTTCTTCTTTCCCTCTACAACTACAAGGTTAACTCAGTTTTTTTTTTTTTTTTCTCAAAAGGACACAGATTTATCAGCAGAATGTAGGCATTAAATGGGTTTAAAACCAAGTGCCTTTCAGAACTTAAGCGGGTCTCAGCTGCTGTGCTGCCCTAGATGCTCACAGGGCTAGTGTTCCCTGGGATATCACAGAATCACTATGCAGTTACCTGGGCTCCTGAGAAGAAAATTACACCAAAGAAAAGGTAAGTAAATGGCAGTTAGGATATGACATTCCATAATAGTTTTAATTACTGTTAATCAGAGTGCCTTACTTTAGAGGTAGCAGGTTACAGTACATATTTGCCCTATTTTTCCATAAAAAGATGAACATTGCTGTATGATTTGGAGTTCATACTATGAAATGTATGGTTTCCTGCACTGATGCCACTTTATTACAGAAAGCCCAATGCAGTTACATTACCTGCAAAGAAACAATCCACATAAGTGACCTTGAAAGACGTTACATTCATTTTTCTTTCTGCATATTTTGTGATGGATTTAATGTTCAATAAAACTGAAAGAATAACAGCATTTCAGGCTCAAGCTATTTGTGCAAGTGCCAAACACTGCAGAAAGAGTTCAGGGCTGATTTCTGTACCTTACTCAACCCATTCATATCAAAACTGATGTAGTGGCTCCATTCTCTTTCCTGTACGCTGAAAAGGGGATTTGTTTTCTGCATCAATTCATTTTCCTACACGGCTTCATATTATGTATATAAGGCAAATTCCTAGCAGGACAGATGCAGCTTTTTACTTTGTCACCCCTGGGTGGTAGGTTTTTCAGGTTTGGTTTGTGTTTTTTACTTCTTCCTCTCTCTTTCACAAAATCATGAGCTGAGCAAAATTTGACTGATGCGTTTCAGAAAGGCAACAACTCTCCAGTGTATTAAATATCTAATGTGGGTACTACAAAACCAGACTTATTTATGGTCACAATACAGCAAAGACCTTGCATGTGCCTCCATACTGGAAGGTAGAGGTTTAAGCATGTTGTGACATCTGGTTGAATCACACTTGATGAAGGGCCTCCTTGCAGCCTGAAAGCACTACGGACACTAGTATTGTATCTTCAGAACAGCAAAATGCCTAAAGAAGCCACAGATGTAGGCTATAAAGAGAAATAAACACAAATGTTCTACGTTCATAAAAAAATGACTGCAATTACTGATCACTTGATGCAGGGACGCGGGGCTGAGCACACCACAGAGCAGCTGTGCCTTTTCTCTGCAGCCCAGCTTTGCCCTTGGGCCACCGGAGCCGCCCAACGACAGCGCTCCAGAGCGGCACTGAGAAATAGCCACAGACCTTGGGGCAAGGTGAGGAGCTCTGCCCCCGTGTTAGAAATGTAGATCCACACTCAGGATTGCTGCTGCCATCTAGGAAGCTGGTGACAACAATGGGAAACATCTCAAATGTTACGTTAGAGTTTAGTTTCTTCCTGTGTGTTGGCAGCCTCATTTACTCTGGGATCTGGCATTTACAACACACTCCAGGAACAAGCATTAGGAATAGTGAAATTGCCAGCAGACTCCCCTTTCCCTTTTCCAGCAGGAAATGACTGCAGTGTTTTGCTGAACTGTGAAGGGCAAATCCTACAAAGGACGCCTGCAACGGCTGCAGTGACGTGGTGTCACCTCCCATGCCGGTGCTGGGGCCCTGCCACTCCGCATGGAGGTGCCGATGGCTGGGCCGGATGGAGCCACGACGAGAGGTGAGGGGCCCCGTGGCAAAGCTCGTGGGCATCAGCACATTGTGCAGAACACTTTCAAGCTGTCTTTACGCACAGCTTTCATGATTTCCTAGATGAAGCTCCAGAATTCCAAGCTTGTCCCTCCAGTGGCTCATGGTTTTAATTAACCCTTTTGATTCTATACTCTTAGAGCTCTAGAATGCCCTTCTCTTGTAAGGGCAAGTATTTCTGACCAAAGAAAAATAGAGTTTCTTTAACCGTGGATAAATTGGACATTTTTTTTCTTTTTTTTTTTTTTTTTTTTTCTTTCCCCTCCTCCCAAAGACATTAAAGGAGTCACAATATCACTTTCACTCCTAGCCTCTCTTGTCAGGAAACACGTATACCCACCCAGTAGGTAGCACCGCATGTTACTATTCCCTCCTCATCGGTATGTGGTGGGGGGGGTCCCTGTTGTTGGAACCAAGGTCAGTTTGAACTGAGGGAAGAAGTTTTGTGACACTTTCAGGTAAAAGTAAAGGCTTCTCCCTGAGAATCACCCGCTGTTCAAAACTCGGCTGGATTTGCCAGAATACTTAGTTTTGTCATAATAATAATCATCATCGTAATAAGCTCTTCTGAGGTGATCCTGTTAAGTTTGCTATGCTATTTCACACCAGAGCAAATAAATAAACCTGAAGGAAAATCTGCCTCTCAATTGTTGGCTTTCATATGTGAAAGCAGGGGAGTGATTTTAAAAAACATTGTTATCCTACTTGAAAGCTAAAAGGACATTTGAGTAGCTATACTTAATACTTACTTGAAAGCATTTTCTCTTTACTAGTGTCATGCCTTAGAGAGCTCCCATTTAACACTGTCAGTTTTAAAACCTCTGCCTTCTAAAGTACCATTAATTTAGTCTTCCCACAAGATGCATTAACTAATGAACAAAAGGAATGAGACAGAAGGTACCTCCGGTATCTTCGATATTCATATGTATCTAATGCAGTTAGCCGAATTTTTAAGAAATAACCAAGCAACACCAAAATAACCTTTGGTTTTAACAAGTGTCTGCTTGGTACTCCTGACAGCTGCTTAATAATAGCTTTTTAGTGCATATGCATTGCATTCATACAAATTCTCTAATAATTTTAAGTGCATGAGCACTACTTTTCTATAGAAAAAAAAAAGCTTTGAAGTTAACATTGCAAGTCTGCTGTGTTTGGAAAATATCTGAATCTTAGACAATTGTCCAGTATCATTCAAATATCCCACATAATACAGATTTTGTCATTCTTACATGACTACAACAGAGCTTGGATTTTTTCTCCTCCTGTTCCACCTGAAGTGAGTTTCTTTGATCTTCAGCCATTTTAGCCATATGCAACATTTTAACCCCATGCAACAGTACATATCATAGTTAAACAGCTCCTTTTCCTCAACTTCCTCTGAAAGTACTTCTATTCATGAAATATCTCCATTGCTTTTTTTTTTTTTTTTTTTTTTTTCAGAGCTATTGTCCATATTTAATTTCTGCAAATTGATTTGGATTATTTCTCTTTTCTCAGCCACTTTCAGAGCCTCACAAAGCAAGCATTTAAGGCCACTCTGCATGACACTCAGCACACTGGGTCCTGGGTCATAGTTAGAGCTCTTAGGTCATAATTAGAGCTCTTAGGACTGCAGAAATGCAAACAAGTTTTGCTGATAAATTTTGCTGTTAGATGTAAGCTAGCAATTTAATTCTTCCTTATTTTATTTCAATTAAGAAAATATAATTAAGCCCAGCATCTCTTAAACATAGTCTTTAAATTCACACCTCATCTCTCGCTGCTCCCTTTTTGCACATCACCACTTAGGCAAGACTCTGTTACAACTGCTGTTGACCACCAAGCCCTGCACGAGGCCCATCAGAATGACATTCCATACCAAACGACTTGCTGACAACTCTTGTACTTAGTACATACACACCTGCAATACCAGAACCTGAAATATCTTCCTGCCTAACTGCGGTTGATAAGCAATAGACCAACACTTCCAAAAGCCTTCCCTTGGGTCAGAGCTCTCCCTGGCAAAAGCAAGCTGCTCCTAGCCTCAAGTACCTGAAACACAAAGGAAGACTCAGGTCATGCAGACTGATCGCATTTTCTGAATTTCTTTCCCCCTGACAATGCCACCACTATTTTACTATTTACTTCAAAAACTATATGTAGCCTGATCATGTCAAGCAGAGTGCTTAACACCATCGTGACTAATGCATCCAGTTACAGGTGATACCAGCCCGATACCAGTGGCAACGCATGGTTTTCAAATATTCGGGCCATGCAGAGCATCCTGCATATCCATAACAATGTTGCAGGAACTGCAACCAGACAATACTTCAAAGCATGTTATAGATCTATCAATGTGCAGAAGGACCTTGTAAAGTTTATCTGAGAATGCCTGCTATTTTCCGAGTCAGTAGAAATAAGTCACTCTCTAGGTCACATACATCAATCAGTCACATACATCAATCTAGGTCACATACATCAAAAAGGGTGTGAACTCCTGGGTGGTTTTCCAGGGCATGCTCTTGAGCCCATTCTTGGCCTCAGGTTTCATTTGACCTTTTGTACCTCATATTATGTAACCATAAAATAAATTATGGAGTTATTATTAAATAAGAAGCAGTCATGTTTGCAAAACACTGTTTTTTCTTGATGGAAAGTGCAAGGTCACCAGTAACAGTATCAGAAGTATATACCATTCTAAATTCTTGTAAACAAAGCCCTCATCCTGGGCTAGAAAGATTTCCTGGGAGAACATCGCCACAGAAATGACACAGTGCCTAAACTTCTGGGCTTGTGGTCCGCTGCACGATGGACAGCCCTTCTTGATGCTCTGGACTGATCCAGCCTGGCATCTCCCCGATGCCCTATGCTGGCAGACAGCACAAACAGGTCTCATTCAGCGTCCTGTGGTTTATTATTGCCCAGTTCCAAATACCAGTGCTCACCAGGGTAGGGACTTGGAATACTTCAAAAGTGTAGGTGCATGGCCATCTAGTGAAATCTGAATTTTGCTTTCAGCTCCCTGCAACAGGCAAGCTCTTGGAATTGTACATTCAAAGATTGTTACATTGAGGGTGTTGCTGTATTTTTTATATATAGTCATGCATTTGTCCAAAGACATACACAAAAAGGTCAGAAATTACCATGTTACAGGAGGCTACCTCAGACAGCATGGGAAGGTTTCAGTTCTTAAAATGAAAAGTATCAGGAGAAATCCCTTGCCTTGCACAGCTCAGCTCCATGCAATCAGTCATAAGGAGGATGCATCTCTGCCTAAAGAATGCTGTACTGGAGCACAGGCAGGTGGATCAGAGCAGAAGGTAGAAAAAGAGCCCGCCAGCGGCGATGGACACAGGCAAGGGTCCTCAGCTGAGCCGCAGACACTGTGCCAGACCATCATGACAGCAAAGCAGCAGCTTGTGCCCCTCGTGTGAGTGGGGCAGGGCAAGAAAGGAGACCTCAGAGGATTCATTATCTGGGAGCAGACAGCAGGAGTGTAAGGCAGCAGGAGATAGTTGAAGGCAGCCATTCAACAGAAGAGAAATAGGCAGATACTCCTTCAGAAATAAAAGATGATTTTGAGAATAAAAGCAACCGGGATAACAAGTGAGAAGTTCACACAGGCAGAAGGACAGCAAGAAAAGCATTCAAAACCACAGGCAACTGGGAAGTGATTTGCCTGAAACACTTAGAAAAGAGTGCCTTAATAGATGAAATACTAAAGAGAGGTAACTCACTGCAGGCAAAACCACTACATATTAAAGGAAAAAATGTCCTGTGTTAGAATGAGAGACTTCAGTCTTAGCAACATCTGCTATAAGCCTTCTCACACCCACCCTGAAATGTACTCTAAATCTCTAAACTCAAACTGCAATTTTATTCACTACAAAATTTCCAACCTAATCCCTCATTATGCCTTACCAGTGCAGGTGAAACTTCAATTGACAGTATAATACATTCATGGACACCTGCAGACCTAATAATTGGCCAGGGAGTACGTGGATGAGATCAGCAATATTGCTGCATTCCTTCTGTAAGCCTAAATGTCGTACGCCAGGAAACAGCCTTGCTACTGCAAGGTGCGTAATTTAATAAACCATTAACTCAAACCTGAGGTGAAGTAAATTCAGCATATTATACATTTCAAAATAGCCTTAGAATTCAATTTAAGCATCACCAAAAACCTAATCCTTGGTATACAGGGAGTATTAATAAGTAACTCGAAATCTGTGTCTTGATTTAATTTCCAGCTGAGTTGTGCTGTTCCCTGACTGCGATTCCTGCAGTGAGGATACTTTGGTGGTAACAACACAGGAAACAGGGCAGAGTCTGAAAGTGTGCATGGGCCCTCTTGGTGGGATCTTCCTAGGTGAACAGGTGGGCATACATTCCAGCAAAAGCTATCTGGTTCCAATCTGTGTCATAAAGATTTTAATATTCTCCAGCAATGTGACACCTCAGCAGGGTCCTCAGGCATCCCTGAACTAATCCTGTTTTCTGTTCTTTTTGTAACCACTGGGGCAAAATACATTTTTGATAATGCAGGTGCTCCTGGAAGAAGACGCTAGGAACAGATAGAGACAAGGCTGTTTGCATAAGGCCAGTGTCACATCCGCGCGGCGCTGCCTGAATTGCAAACAAAATGCTGCCTGGTAACACAGCTGGCTCAGGCATGTGCTGCTCTCCTCCATCACATTAGCTGTGCCAATAGCACATGGCAGGATTACAGCGGCTATAAAGTGACAGATACACTGCTTTCAGTCCCCCAAGTCAGATGTAAAGTGCAAATGGTGCATCATTTCCACAAAGAGCCAAAAGCATAAAATCTGCTTTCCATTTTTGCAGGAGTCGGCCATGTTTTGGACTTTTTTATGTTGCCCCTATAATAACTCCTCTTGATTAGCAACCAAGGCACGTCCCAAAGCAGTTCGGGAAATGCATCTCTTCTATAAATGACAACAGATTATTTAAGCAACAGCTAAAGCACTCTGACTGTGTTTTAGTTTGCTTGCATTAGTGTCAGTCTTCTCATACATCTAAAGAATGAATCCTGCATTTTCTTTAAAATGGTGGAGAGTGATACAAAAATAGCAGACTACTCATCTAAAATAAAGTTATATGCTTGAAATAGTTGGAAACTGTTTTTTAATCACTGGCGTCTTTCTTCTAGAATATAATCTGCCTGCTACACATTTTGCTTTTCTATCCAATTTCAAGGGAAAATGCAGCGTGTTAATAAATAATTTATAAAAACATTACAAAAGATAAAGCACTCCTGCTAAAATGTTTCCAGCCTCCTAGATACCAGTTCATTTGTAATCTTCTCTGTTTCCCCTTTGCTGGAACATCAGAAGAGGGTTATTGCTGCATTTCTCCACAGACCCATTTTCCTCATCCTGCAAGTGTCAAAACACATCTTTGTTTTGAAGGTATCCAGACTGATAAAAGAGTATGGCCTAGGCTGAGTTGCAAGTTCAATTTTATCTACTATAGATTTTTGTCATGAAAAACATTTTTAATGAAAGCAACATCCTGATTTATTTCTGTGGTCTGCAGTGTCAAGATGGATGTAAAATAGACACACTTCTGGTTCTCCCAAAAAGGAGGCCTCAAACGCGTGGTTCCCTTCTATTTTTTGTCCTTCCTCTAATAAAAGAGGGGGTGTACTTTCTGTGAAACAAAGGATGATTTGAAACAAAGGTGATTTTGGAGTCCGGTGCACAGGACAGCTTTGTTCTTACCAAGAGGAAGGAGATCACTAGGAGACAGCTTGTGATGAGCTTTGCCAGATGGAATTTAATTTTAGTGAAGGCAATGACCCTATGAGAAGTTAACATCAGTGAGCAAGTAAAACTTGAAGGAAGAAAAATAAGGCAAAAATAGCCTTCAACTTGAATAGATCATAGGAGTGCGTGTGCGTACGCAAATGTATGTCTGTACTATTTCAAAGACTGAAGATGGGTTTCAATTGATGCAGTTGCCCTGAAAACACATCTACACGTTCATTAAAAAGGTCCTAATTGTATCAGAAGGAAGTTAAAGGATACTCTACCTCTTCTGCACCATCTTACATTATTTGTTTTCTCTTGCTTATGCTGTTCACGTGAAAAGAATAAAGTGAGGAATGAGAAGACAAGTGCAAGACAGCCCACAGCACATTACTGAGCTGAGCCATCCCCAGGCAGGCCTCTGCCGGGCCATCAGGAGGGCTGCTTCCCCGGCAGCTCTCTCAGGGACACCAGCAGCGCCCACCACTGCTGCACCAGCCGACCATGCGCTCCCAAGGGGAGACGCTCTGCCCTGCAGAAACTCAGCAAAAACGTATCAACCACGTCCAAGCAAGAGATGTGTCCAAGACCTCAGCCAGCCACAAGCCACAAACAGCAACTGCATTGCCCAAAATTCATCAGTGAAACAGAGAAGATGCCCAGCAAAGTTGTTCTTTCTAGGCATCACAAAACTTGTATTTGTTTTAACGACAGTGCAGAAATATTGAGATTGACCAAAAAGTCTTCAAGTAGGGCTGCATCCACCTTCAAAGGGGAAAAAAAAAAAAAAGAAGTGTTTCCTGGGGCAAATATATATATTTATAATCACTTATTCCTGTGCTTTAAAGATGAGTACTTCATTAAGAATGCACTCGCAAAAGAAGATTACATTAAAGGAACAACTGTATACAAGAAAATTAAAGGGCTTTTACTTTTTTTCTGCCTTTTCAAAGTTGTCAAATACAAGTGAGAAGACCATTTATTTGGTTTGACAAATAAAGATGGCAACCAAACCACCGTGCACAGTCTTTTATATTCGAAGCAACCATTTTGCAGAGCTGATAGAATGTAGCATTGGAGGCATAAAACAGATTGTCTGGTGAAGGATTAGCAGACTGGCATGTTCTGGATAATAAGACTAATTAATAATTTTAATCTCTAAAGAACTACATGACACATTACTTCATTTCTCTTTTTCCTTTGTTGCTGGGTTTAATGCCTGCGTCCTGCAACTTATTATAGACAGCTACAGATTTGAAGGAGTGACCAGAGTGAACAAATGGCCATTTTCACAGCTAGGCCTGAAAACAAGAAAAGGAGAGAGGAAAACCCACAGTGGCAACCCTTATTCAAAGCAATGAGTTACGTAAGAAACAAAGGTGAGATTTTCTAAGGAAAAAGGAAATCAAGGAAAGGCTCCTGCACTGTAATTTGTAATTGCAATTCATGTTACAAACATAACAAAAGCATTTTGGACTACTGACCAAAATAATTTGTCCAAAGAACTGTAAGTACAACAAAGCACAACACAAATTGTTTTTAGAAAAGCTGTACTAATGCAATTTAAGTTTTGGGGCATTCACACTAAATGGAACTTGAGCTTTATGCAAAGTCCAGAGCCACCAAAGGAGCCTTCAAACATATTTAATTATTCACTCCTCTCAAACAGAGCTTCATTTTGTGTGATCCCTGAAGAGACTGAGTCGCATTGAGACTGGCAAGTGGGTACCTAGCAGCTTCTCTTCTCTGGCCAAATGAATGAAAAGGTTCAGGTGTTTGTGAGGGGGTGCAGCTAACACCTCTCAAAGGGTTTCTTTGAAATTTATTATCAGGAGTAAATATGGGTTAAAAGTGTGTGACATCAGAGAGACTGACATAATTAAAAAAAAAAAATTTGGATTTTTCAGGCCCCAGAAACCATGTTAGGGATGGCGAGTATCGCAAAACCTCCCTGGAGGTTCTGGATCTCAGGAGGCTTCACCTTCCAGCCACAGGTAGAAATCTTGGGATTAAAATGAGTGTTTTTAACCCTTGGATATGCATAGGCACTGATTAAGCACTGGAATAAATAGCAGTTTACTCCACTTCTATATTCTCTGTTGGATTTCCTTAAGCTTAATAGCAATCACAGAGTAACTGCTTCTACACTGGGACAGAGACCCTGCATGAAGAACTTCAAAATGAAATAGCGCTAAAGGCAATAGGTCTCAGAGTGCCTCTGTACAGGGTTGTGAACATCACCACTACCATTCCTTCTCTGGCAGGGATCCTGAACCTCGGGTTCTTCTGTCACAGTCCCATGGCCACGTAGCAGAACAGTGCTGTGGAGCCGCAGCTCGTGATGCCGGGCCACACTAATGCCAGCTAGATACCCCTCCATCCTTTGTTACACTGCCATACACAGTTAATTTTGTCATATGGGCTAACATTCACACTTTGGGAAATGTGCCAGCATAATAGCAACAGTTTGCATTCCTGTTGGAAGAAAGGCAAAGGCTCATTATGCCAAGTGCCTGACTTACACCTCTCGTTCCTTCAACAATATGGGACCTATCTAAAGTGCCCACATACAGTGCAAGATCTTTAATGCTTTATTGCCCAGTCATTTCTATTTTACCCAAATGAAAAATAAAAACTATTACTGAGCAGAAGTCTCAGGAATTTTTATGAGATTGTAATATTTCCAACTCATGTTAAAAAGACCACAATCTTCAAGCTGTCACTTGCTTCTCAAGCCAGGGAAGCGGAAGCTGCTGCTTGGTGCAGCACAGCATGAGCTATCAGATATTGCTTATGGATACTCAGAAAGATGCAGCTGGTGCACGCAGGACTGCGTGAATGATGATTAAACACCACTAACAGCACTCTGCACACCTGCAACGTCCCCTTCAGCATGTCTCACTTACTGCTTCCAGGACAGACTTCTTGCCTGGACATCACACCTATACAGCTGCTATCTGCCTGGATTTCTCCCTGACGTTTTCTACTCTGTGGTAAAGCCTCACAGTGACTCCCCTGGCTGCTGAGAGCATCCTGTGAGCATGCAAGGCTTAATGATGCAACACAGCTGTTTTTTAGCTACTACAAGATTGGAGGTTTGCATTGCAGCTGTTACTGTGAAGCCTGATTTGCAACAGTTCTGATGAGTACTGGCATCTCCTGTACTTTTCCTGTCATCCCCAGATTACCTGCTCCCAGCACTGGCATGCCTGACCCACCACAAGAGCAGTGCAGGGGCAATGCGGCAGTATATGAACGGTGCAGATGTTACACAAGTCTGCAGGAGACAAGGGAAGTGTCCTCCCAGTGCCTTTCATGTGGGGTACCCAGGGCCATCACCGGGCTGAGGCAAGCCCTGCTGGGACACAGGCCCTGTCCTCCCTCTGTTGGCAGATGAGCCTGCACCCTGCTGGCTTGTGCCACACTCCTCTCCATGGACTTATCTGGGGGCACTTGGCTATTTACACACTTTTTTCACCATTGTAAATAATTGAGTGAGCAGTTAATGTGCATGGAGTGTGAGAAAGGTATCTGCCTACATATTGCTCTCAAATGCTTGCTAGCCTTAATTTGTTTGATGGGCTGTGATGAATAGGTAAACACCAACAGACTGAACATCCATAGGTATCAGTATTCCCTGCACTTCCTACTTCCACAAACATGTTTATCAAGAAAATCTCACCTGTGCAAATGGTACTGGCAAATGACTAAGCTAATGAATATTCTTTGAACTAATTCATAGGCTTTATTTGAACATTTGCTCATAATTCCTTTTATTTTATTCCATATTTTTTTCTTTTATAGATGAATCAGAGGATGTCCTAGCATGTCAGCAGCCTTCTGTCAACAATTCCTGGCCTCTATTTGCTGTGACCATTGTTATTAATTTACTGCAGGAAGTGGGAAGGCATTTGGAAAAAAAAAACAAAAAAAAAACAAAAAAAAACAACAATCATATTAATGAGTGCCTCAAATACACATTCTCTCCATGTTTAAGCAAACTATTACAGAAAAGATAGCAATACGAAAAAGTTCTCTCCCATGTTATAAAGAACTAATATATATAGTTACTGTGAATTTATTTAAAAAAAAAAAAAAAAAAAAAAAAGCATGTTTCTGTAGCAAGCACGGTCTGTATATGACTTATTAGAACGGAAAGAAAGACTGTTTTCAACTTATCCCTACCCACAATTGCAGTGTATTAACACCAATAGAATAAAATATATTCAGAATCTCCTAAAGGCGGGATGGAAAATGCCAACCATCAGCCCTGCTCCCCATCAGACTGTCCAACAGAGTCTCTAGCTGTACTGCATGGGAGTGGAAAAGAGCAAGAAACACATTGGTATTAATGGTTACAGACAAAGCCTGCTTCCAATAACCTTCGCTCACAGCAGCCAGCCCTGGGAGCCTGGCACTAGATTAATTTTACATTCCTGGGGTGCCAATTACCAGTACACAGAAGGGAACTCTGCATTTTGTAGTCAGCTGTGCCAATGTTTGAAAATAGACTATATCTGAAAATCCACATTTTTTCCTGCATTAGTCATTATGAGTACAAACATTTTTCTTTTCTATTGACAGAAAATCTGGTGCCATTTTGAAGGTTTGAACACACGCAGCACATGTGCTCGTACATGAACGTCCTGCTGGCAAACAAGCCAATCAGCACAGTGGCAGTGCCTGTGAGCTGAAGGCTTTCCAGGAGTACCTGCCATCACTCACACCTAAAAAAAGACTTCACAGTGCTGTTCTGACTGCAAATGGCTAAGGCACTGTTTCTTTTAGAAAGCTAACCAGTAATGCCAAAAAGAAAAGAACCATTCTATATTCAGTTACAGGGTTTAGTGCTGCTGGGCATGCGAAACCACGAGGAGCTCTTTAGAAAGGGATGGTGTCACACGCCATCAGCTTTGTCAGGCTTTCAGCAAGATTCCCGCTTGAGGCCTAAGTTGGGGACAGCACTGCAGTATGCGAGGGATGCCTCCACCTGCCTGGGTTTGGTCCTGGACCAGACGGGCCGGACCCCTGCCGCCCCCACAGAGCGGCTCCTCCTCGGGGCCACATGTGGAGCTGTGCCGCAGCAGGAGGCTGTGAAGGCCCACAGTGCTCACAACGTGCAGCTCAAGCACTGTCTCACCCAGAGCCAGAGGAAGCCCTGAAAAGACAAGGCAATGTGTGAGGTGGGGCAGAATTCACACAACAAAAGCTATTTCTTTTTATAACAGTATCGTTAATTTCCTTGGGAATGGAAGTACAGAAGGCCAAATGAAATGTCTGGAAACCAGAAGGTAGTCCAAAAAGAGTACAACTAATTAAAGATGCAGCAAATTATGAGCCCAGGAGGCTTTGCAGCAGCCTTGTCTTTAAGGTGCTGATGAAGATTTCTCCATGGCCTCCCAAATGCTTGTTGAAGAAGTTGTTCACCTCATCATCTCCCTCTGTATCTATGTGTTTTGCAGACCACGACTTTATTTTTCTAGAAATCAGGAATGCGAAAGAAAAATATGAAAACAGTGTAGAGAACCACCAGCAGTACCTCTGTCATTATTTCTTCACTCAGCTCCAAGAAGTCAGTATGGGAGGCTGAGTGCCCAGAGCTGGAAGGTCTCCTGCAGAGGCATTACAATGCTTGTTCTACAATTACAAAATCTATTAAAAAGAAAACAAAGGTATCTTTTTTTGTAAGGCAGTGTTTAAAACTTATTATGAAGACTAAAATGTCTCAGAAAAAACACCACAAAACTTCAGATTACAAAGGAGGAAACCTCAGCTGTGTCCTGTATAGCAGACTTGCTATCGCAACCGCACAGTGCCAAGTTTGCCATCACAATGATATTTTTCTTTTTCCCCTCTGAAAACGAAGCCAGGATAGTATCTCTTTGGCAACAGGAAACACTGAAAACATTATTACCATGAGCTTACTGGCCAGAGCCTTGACGGAAACACTTGGAAAAGATAAAAGGACTTGGTCTGTTGTGAATGCGACTCGACTGAACACCGTTTGCCTTTCAGTCAGGAGCAGGCTGTCATGCTGCCTTCCAAGTGCACACAAAACCTGTTTCTCTAAATTAACATCCGCTGCTGAGTTGTGAAAGACCCAGCATCGTCATCCTTGTGTTCTGCTGCAAACTGAGATCAGGCTCCTCACACCGGCCTGGGCCTCATCCCTTCACCAAGGCGTTGCTACCACAAGGACACTGTCCTCCCCTGGAAAACACTCTTGCTTACAGTTCAGATTCATTAAATGTACATTTGAATAATTTGGCAGTTCTAATAGGACAGGAGGGTGTTCCAGAATTGTGTCCCACAGGGGTGCACATTGATGAATGAGGCTTATAGCATTATTCACATTAATCTTTTATTATTACCTTTAATAATAAAAGTACTTTATTATTTTTATTACGTACTGTTCTTAAAGCCTTCCATAGTAAAATTAAGAAACCAAAATGCAGTGCCAAGTGGAAGAAGCAAGGCCAAACGGCTGCCTAAGTCAGGCTGCAAGGAAAGCAAGCGTTCTTCCACTCCGCGCTTGGGGCAGCCGTACAGAGCCCCCGGGTGCAGCTCGGCTCTCAGAGGGGCCGTGTCCCCCCAGAGGGGCCATGTCCCCCCATGCCCGCAGCCAGCCCCTGACCAGTGCCGCATCCTGGCCATCGGGCACTGACCCAGCGCGAAGCTCTGAACCGCTGCAGGCCTGGTGGGACCCAGCCCTGCCTGAAACTGAGCCACCTCACACGGTGAAGGCACAATGCGTCCTTGTTTCTAAAAGCATACCATCCACAAGGAAATGTCCTGCTCCACATTTTAAAAATAGGCTCATAAGAAATGCATTTCCACACTCACTCTTCTCAATCCCAATCAATTACCAGAGCAAAAAAGATGGCCTAAACACTGACCACAAAAGAGATACCTCAGGATACAGGAAAGGAGATCCTGTGGTACTGCACTGCAGCTGGTTAGATACAGGCCTTCTAAATGTCCCAGCAAAGTCCAGTGGTGCCCCCTGAGAGCACACAACAAAAGCAGGTGATTAACAAGAAGAGGGCTGACGTGGGAGAGAGGACCTCTGCGGGACTCCCACAGGCTGTTCCACCTGCAGCACCGGGTGCTCCTGGCACTGTCTTTCATTGGGGAGCGCACCGGCTACACGAGCATTGCTCAGGCTAGTGGAGAGTGGGTTGAAACTGGGGGAATTTTCCTGATGGAAAAATGTGCAAAGCTAGAAAATTCTCTCTTAGAGGGAATGAAGAAACTCCTAGCGTTTGGGAGCAAGCCTCCCTGCAGGTCACAGTCCAACTTTGGGTTGGAGTTTTGCAGTCTATTTTGCATCACCTGTTCATCTTGGCATCTGACAGGAGGGACTCTGCTGTCTGCCCCGTGAATTTCTTCAGAAAGTGGCCTTCCTCAAGATTTTCAGGTTACGTGAAAAATGTTGTGAGCAGAGCTGCCCTTTAGCAATGCTGGAAGCTCTCTGACACTGGCAGGGGCTGAAGCCTGGGCTCCGGTTGCTGCAGACCAGCCGCTGGTGTTCTTGGGAAGGTCCTGCAGCACCACTGAGGGGCTGAGCATGCCAGGAGCTGGAGGTGCTGCTGCATGCACTGAGCAAAGCTAAACACCTTCCAAGCTTTCACAACACTTCTATTTCCCAGGGCTCTTGGGACTGCAGAATGAGGATCTTTTCACCAACACCCTAACCAACTTCCTGTTCTATGTAGGCAAGAACTGTGAGAACCAAGTGATCTGCTATTCCACCCATCCCAGTCCTCTCTCTGCCTTCACTGGGGACACCTGGGAGAAAACATTAACTGAGCAAGCACACACAGTGCTGCCATGCTGTGTCTACAGTGCAGAATTAACTTAGAATTTCCTTTGAATTCTCATGTCACATCATCCATCACAGGCACCAGCAGAGGCAGCCGCTAAATAATAAAACAAACAGCTGTCTGCTGCCCAAGGCAAACTGGACTCTAAGTTTAGAGATTTTGTTCAGTTCCGTGTACTGAACTGTGAACTTTTAATGGCTTCTTTAATCATGCTTATAAACAACTCCCCCATCTCCTTGCTGCCTGCTACATCCAACTTTGTACACAGGTCAGGAGCTGGAGAGGTGGTGAAGAAAACCTCCTGCAGCTAGAAGGGCTTAAAGTTGGTAGATTCAACACGGTTGCACTGCATTTTCAGCAAAGTCACAACAACACAGTTTTCCTCCATGTAGGTGAAATACCATCTGCTCTGACTGCAGCCGTGGAGGGTTTTTGCCCCTTTACTTAATTACATACAACATTTGTATTTTGAGGATGCAAACAGAGCTCAGGGATGCATGTAAGCATAGCAGAGGACAGTAACATTTTGTGTATGTTCCCTTTAATTAAGCCCACCGAGTAGGCACCATCTTCTGTGGTTTGTGAGGTGTCTTTTACGCAGCTGAGAGAGCAACAGCTTTGTCTTTTTTAATACGGAAGTCTGATTCCAAACCAAGGGAAAAACACGGAAGTATTTTCCATTTACTTCTCAAAACAGATGTCATTTTCCTTAGGCCCAGTTGTTTTCAGGATTGCGGGGGTTTAATCTTTAAAACAATAACATGATTACAGTATTTGTCAAGTGCTGTTTTCTAACAAAAGAAAATGAATTGCTTCCACATGCTCAGCATTTGTAAGCAACAGTAAATAGTGAATACAAGTAGCTCAGCAAACCTACATTTAGCACTCCAGTGTCAGCAAATACCCACCCCAGGCACTCAGCGAGTGAACCCGAGCACACCTACCATGTCCCGAGGACCACTCAGTATGAGGCCACTACCCAAACACTGCAGAACTAGGAGGAAAACTGCTTGACTTTTCAAGGGACTTGATGGTGCCCACAACAACGAGAAGAAAAATCACCCAGTAACCCAACAGAACAACCTCAAAACTAAACTCCCTGCTGGAGGAAAGCTGTTCCACCCATGCTTTTTGTGCAGCTTGCCATAAGGTTTACACTAAATTCAGACAAATCCCCACGGGCTGCTTTCTCTCCCACGACGCTGCATACTCAGGAAGCAGTTGGCTTCCCGAGCTCCTACTGCATGACTTGCTTCAAAATGAAAAAAACAAACCAACAAACTAAAAATCTAGAAGTCTCATTTTAGCTGACTCTGTTTAGGGTACACTTAAGCTCAAGCTATAAAGAGGAAGGGAGCTATACATCAGCTCTATATTAGCTAGAAACTTACATAGAGAAAACATCTCACAACTCTAAAGAAAGATGTACCACTTTATGAAAATTCCTGTCACCTTCGGACAAGAAACATCCCCCAAAGCAATCAAACACCCCAGAGAAGGGCACAGCTGACTTCCACAACAGCAAAAAGGAACACAGCCATACAAGTTCAATTGGAATAAACCACAAGAAATGAACTCATCACCATCCTACCTGAAGAAGCCAGTAGCACCTTCTGTGAAACGTGGGGATGATGGAAGAATGGACGTAACAGCCATACAAGCACTAAGGACAAAAAAAGAGAAAGCAGATACAGGGTTAAGGAAAGAAATCATTATCCGGATGGTGAGCAAGTTTAAAAGGCAGAGACAGGAATGAGAGAACGTTATCCGGTGTGCTACACTGGCATTTTTTGGAGTCAGTCCGGGGCTTTGATTCTGCTGGTAAAACAGAATAGCAGGTTATATCAGGGCAAAATTTTAGGAGAATACATTTTAAACACCACTGTGGGTTAAAGACTCAATGGACAGAATTTAATCATTTTGATAGTTTATATATGGACATAAACCCCAAACTGCAGATGACCAGATACTTATTCAGCCTTTTTGTCAGTTTTTGAGAGAGGTGACTGAAGCTTTTTCAGTTACTCGATGACTTGCGGTGCCATCGCTGCAGCAGAAGTGCCTGTGCCCACCCTGCATGTTGTGGAGGAACCAAGTCCTCCACCATGCAGCAACGACCTCAGCTTCTGCTGCAGAGAAACCCCTTGGAGATGCACTAGCACTATGGGGGCAGAGCTAGAACTAAAAAAAAAAAAAAAAAAACACACCTAATTTACATGGCTTATCACTCAAGTACACAGATTTAAAACTGAGAGCATGTAAACTGAAAAAAATGTTGTCATGTATTGTTTTATACAGCAAAATGAGAAGATAGTGTTTTGTTGTTGTCGTTTTAATGAACTTTGCTTGTCCAATTACCCAAAATGAATAAGTGTAAGGAATCCTTCCTGCAGCAAAATCAGATTTCCAGTGTGTTAAAACTCAAACAACACTGTCAGTTGGAAGCTAAGCCCAGTACAAACCAAACACAAAACTGTTATTAAAAGATCCCCGTACAATTCCTGCCCACAGAATATGTTTATTGCTAAAAAAAACAATATTATTTTCTGACTCTGCTGGCTTTTAATATAGTCCACGTGGGGAGTAGGGATGGGCATGCATATGATGATATATTCCCCTCTACTGAAGTTTTCCTTAAATGAGAGATTGCAACAAATGAGCAACCTGCTTGCAGCTTTCTTCAGATATTTCCCCTGAAAGATCACAGATCATGCATGTTTTAAGCATGCCAATATTCCACAATTACAGAAGAAAAAAATAAGTAAAGCCAGCTGCAGGGGATTTGGCAGAGGAACTTCATTTTTCGCTTTACTCTAGCAACTGCACTGATTGCAACAACACTCGTAATTACCACTCTGCACGCTGCTATGGGCACTTGCTTTCCCTGGGGAGCAGGTCCGTGCGCCAGGTCCTTGTGCGGGGTCACGCCGTGCTCGTGCCCCGCAGGCGACCAAGGCAGCTCAGTATGTGCAGATGCAAATGCTCGGCCCTGCCGCGTCAGAGCTTGGAGAGCAGCACTCTGTGCAGCTGCAGAATGAACAGGGAAACACAGGACTTGGTGCTTTTGCATCCAGCACTGAACCTGGGGCTAAGCTTTTCAATTCCTCACTGATGGCATGGCAGGCTGCTGCTTTCTTCTTCCTTTTTTTTTATTTTTATTTTTTAATCCAATGGTAAGATATTTAGAATCCAGTGAACATTTCCCAACAAGTAGGAGCAAACTCTACAATAGGCAAATAGACAGCTACCAACTTCTCCCTAACACAACAGCAGTCAGGGCCAGGAAGAACTTCCCTGTCCCCAAAAGGTATTCCCACTCCCTTCTGCAGTGCTGTGTCTGAGGGAAAGATGCTGAGATTACATACAACCAACGTGCATGATGATCTTAAACAGACATATGCAGAAAGGGAGTAAACATGTTCATAAATTATCACCACCCTAAGCCCTTCTTCTGGTGTTTGGGTATGAACAATAGCACATCGGATGGACAAATACATTCAAATTGGGGAAATTTGGTCTATGAATGCTAAGAAAAGAATGGAAAAAATGCAAAACAGCTATATCATTTAGAAACCTTATTTGGAAAGCAAGCTTAGTGTTTATGAGTTCCAAAACTATTTGGGGTAAATATTTTAAAATGTTCAGTGTAAATATTAGCAACCTGAATGCCATCAGCTAAAGGGCTCTCATAAAACACATTTACCAACTGAATACATGCCGTGTATTTCAAGTCCTGAAACATCAAAACTGACGGAGTTTGGAGTTTCTCCCCAGTTTCTGCAACTAATTCCTCTCTCGGTGGCCATCCAGCAACCTCTGCCCTCAGTGGGAGCTCTGGACGGGGAGCGTCTGTAGGCAGAAGCTGGGCGCTGGCAGCAGCTGAAGCTGTCACCCCACTCTGCATGCAGGGAGCGTAAGTGCTGCCCTGAGGGATGTGGGGTGCTGCGGGGTCAGCGTGCCGGGGAGACTGAAGGACAGTCAGCTGTCTGCTGTCAAGGAAAAATGCTCTTGGCTTATTTCCTTACTCTTGATTTTGGTCTTCCCCACAGTTGGCCCTCACTCTGGTGAAACTTCAACAAGACTTTAAATCATGTTAACTGAAACATAAGCGGATGGGTGCTGGAAAATCTTATCTCTAAATCACTGTCTGAATTGTCTAGACTATCTGTTTTTGCAGATATGGATGCCATGCCATAAATACTGATGTTAAGGCTAACGCGTGGAATCAAGGCTTTATTGGCACTTGTTTGGATGACCTGCATATTTTACTCTGTGCTCTGTCATGCCTGAGTAATGCCATTATCTTGGCTGCAAACCAGCTCACGCCGGGACACAGGCTCTGTCTCTATAATCTCTCCAGCGCAGGAATCCCAGCTGTTTGGTACAAACACAAAGGGTCTGGTATATCTTGATTTATAATTCTGTCTCGAAGGCACCTTCATAAACTATGAAAACACTCCTCAAACAATGAACTTGCCAGCCTTGACATCATTAGCATGCCCTGTAACAGGATTAGTGCAGAGGGAACACGATCATTTCAGGTGTGTCATTAAAAGCGCATGCTTATCAACGAGTACACTGAGAGGCTGGCTGCAACATCTCCTCCGCAAGATAATCACTCACAAGGTTGGTGTGAATTAAAAAGGATTTAAAGACTGCTGGCTTCTATCAGAGAGTTATTTTTAAAATATAAATGACAAAGATTAATAATGGTTTTTAAATATATCAAGGGTACATTTCACACACACACACGAAAAAAAAAAAAAAGGGGGGGGAAAAAAAGAGGGAGAAAAACCTCAGGAAAATAATCCAAAGAAAAGCTTAACATTTTAATCCCACCATTCAGCATGGGAAAAAGGCAGACAGTGTTTGTTTAAGATAATCCCTGACAGTGATTCTTGGCTGCACTGCAGCCTGGTGCTTTATTAAAAGGTCTTTAATATACAGTTCTGCTGACTCAGAACTGTTCTTCCCATTTTGGTAAGCAGCGTGGAAGGTTCAGGATCACCAAGTCTGAACAGCTTCCCAGCAAGGACTTGGAAAGCAGGTTCAGAGCCCTCCTCTGGAGAAACTTTCACAGCATGTGCATCCGCCACCCTGGTGCCCAAAACAGAGGCTGATGCAGAAGTCAAGGACCCCAACCTTAGGAAAAGTTAGAATTAAAAATTAGATCCCAGGAAGGAAAAGTGTGCATAGCTTAGCGGATAAAGTGATTTTTCTCCTTGTACTAGTAAGTGCTGTTTTAAACGCTATGACCTACTTGAATGGGGGAAGCACCCACATTCCTCAGCTATGAGAGAGACTAAAACCATCTGATACACATTTCTGGATTCCTGTTGAGGCTGATGTCGTTAGCAACTGGTGCATCTTCAAGAGGACTGCACAAGTCCAGCAGCACTGAGCTTCCCGGGGCTCGCTGTGCAGCCAGCAGCTACAAGCGCGCTGCCGTGGTGGAGAGGGCACTGCAAAGGAGAGAGGTGCCCAAAGCACAGCAGCACTCAGCTGCTCAAGGAAACTGTCCTCCAGGAGGAGGTACAAGCTATTTGCTGAGCATGAGGCAGTCCCTTCCCTGAGCTTCCAGGCACGCCACAGGCTGCGTGCAGCAGGAGCACGTGGAAGGTACCACCGCCATTTCCTCTGGGACTCCTACCTGGGCCTCCTCGTTTTCACTCCCGAGACTCGCGCTTTTCCTGTGAACTCTTCAGAGCAAAACTGAAATTCCCTGAGAGACCTTGTCTTTTATCTACAGGTCTATTGTTTAAATCCAGCTGAAGATGGTACCTCAAAGCTGTACTTAGCTAAAGGAAGCTCAGGTAGTACAAACAGCCACAGACTAAATTATACACATCCCCAAGCATGGATGGCAAAGTTCTATGGCGAGCTCCCTGTTACCACACACACAATGCAGTTAGCTAAAGGAGTCTCGAAAAAACAAAACAAACAAACAAACAAAACAACAACAACAACAACAAACCCACCTCTTGCTCAGAATTGGCAGAAGGGTTTTTTTCACTAGCTGTTTCCTCTTTTTTTTTTTTTTTTTGTTTTGTTTACTGGGAAGGTAAAGAAAATGCCACGGCCTGTGTGTCTGTGGTTATGTTAATGCTGGGCTGGGCTCTCAGCCAATGCATTAAGTGAAATCGAATTCCTGAAACCAGCTTTAATCAGCAGATTTTTAAGGTTAGAATTACTCTCTCCTCTACAAGGCTTGCCAAGGTTAATTCTGTTCTGAGCATGCTGAATTAATGGGCTGGACAGAGAAGAATTGTTTTTTCCTGATTTCCTTTTAAGTCCACAAAATCTCTAGGAGCAAAGAAATAGTATTTCTGAACTGCCTGAAGAGAAAAGCCTCTTCAGCAGCTTATGATTTCAGTTTTGAAAACAGAGACAAAGACGTGAACTTCTGTCACCTCCTGGATGAGCACTGGGTATGGCAATAGGCACCAGCCCGTCCCCTAAGGGAGCCCTGGGGGGCAGCTGCCCTGGGGCAAAGACTTGGATGCAGTTCCCAGCCCTCAGGTGCCGTGGGACGGTGACTGCTGCGGCAGGAACAGCTTCCCTTGGAGCGTGCTGCAGTCACCCTTCAGGGAGGGATGCGCTTAGGTTTGCAAATTGCGTGACATTTAGATGTTTAACAGTTTCATATCCCCCCTGCCCCTCCAACCAACAGAAAGTAATCAAGACGAAGGTTTTGGACAAAAAATGCCATAAAGACGTTTCCGGGAGGCAACAGTCAGGTGAAGAAGCCTCCAGAGCAGGAAAACAATTAGATGAGAATAAGGCTCTGAATGCTTGCAGAGGTGAGCAGAGTGCTTTTTTGGCCATTAGCTTGGACACCTTCAGGGAAGGCTACTGGATGCATTTTCCAGAGAGGTGCAAGAAAATTGCAAAGTGGTCTTGGAAATTTTGCACAGTATTGTACACATTAAGTAGGAAATTTGAACATGTTACGAGCGTCGACTTTGTCCTGAAATACTGCAGTGTCGGGGTGCCCAGTTATGCTGACAAACCAGCTGGTTAAACATCCTCCCCTTGCCGCAGCCGGGCTGGGAAGCAGCAGTGCAATTCTGAGACCGCCCAGTGGCAAAACACCACTAGCACAACGCAAACCTTCCCCGGCACTGCTCACCTGGAGGACGGCGGGGAGGCACATGGGGCAATCCTTCCAACTCCCAGGGCAAGAGAAGCAGAGATTTGATAGTCACGTTTGATAGTCACACATGTTGCACTCTACAGGTACCTGAAGGGAAGCTGTAGCGAGGTGGGGGTTGGTCTGTGCCTGGTGACAGGACGAGGGGGAATGGGCTTAAGTTGCGCCAGGGGAGGTTTAGGTTGGATATTAGGAAGAACTTCTTTACTGAACGGGTTGTTGGGCACTGGAATAGGCTGCCCAGGGAAGTGGTTGAGTCACCATCCCTGGAGGTCTTTAAAAGACGTTTAGATGCAGAGCTCAGGGATGTGGTTTAGTGGAGGACTTGTTAGTGTTAGGTCAGAGGTTGGACTCGGTGATCTTGGAGGTCTCTTCCAACCTAGACTATTCTGTGATTCTGTGATAGCAGGAGTACCTGAGGTGAAGAGGGTCCTGTTTCTGCAGGGAACTCCATTCACATCAGAACAGTATTACCAAGCTCACACCAGCCTGTACGACAAAGCCACGCTCTCCGTCCCTCCTGCTTCTGAGTGATGACACCCCGTAACTCCCCTTCAACGTGAAGCCCAGACGTGCCTCCAGACGTTCTCAGCTCCAAACAGCTTATTTGCAGCCCCAGTGCTGCTCCCAGAGAGTCCACCTCTGCCAGCTCCACTTCATCTTGTACCTTCCTAAAATTGACTGATCATTAAAGAAAAAAGGGCTTTCTCTGGACAGAGAGGTATAGTTGGGCAATTAGAACTGCCTACCCTTCCATTTATATGCAGCTCACATCTTGCATTATCAAACCTCTGAAAAGTGGAGGAAAAAAATCAAAGTATTAGTTTATTTTTTTATCCTAAGCTCCTTAAAGTGATTGTAGCTTATTTAAAAATAATACAATAATGCTGAGGTGTTCTTCCTTAACAAGAACACCTTGGGAATGGAAATAGGAGAGCAAGAAATCAAAACTTCAAGATAGGGTTGGTCAGACTTTGAAATTCTTCTCCCCAGTGAGTTACACTAGTGGATATTTATAAAAAAAAGTCAGGATTTTGTTCAGATTTTCACACTGAATTCCCAATTCCCTTAATAAGAAGCTAAATCAATCTTTAGAGAACAAACCATGTAAGACCCGTGGCTCTAAATTATTAAAATATACTTGAGTAATTTTATGGTATAAGGCTTCAACTTCTAATATCCCAGCAGCTTGCACACATCCTAGAGGATGACTTATACAGGTCAGCGGGGAAAAAATAACATCCTCTGCCTCCAGACTTGTGGGAAGGCAGGGGATGGACCAGGCTTCTTGCTCAAAGCCCTGGGCAGACGTTTCTGCCCTGGTGCCTCTCCTAGGCGGTATGGGATTTACACCAAAATCCCTAAACAAATAGCCTTTTCAAACAAACACAGTCATGGCAGCAGCAACAAAAAATGCCCCAAATAATGGAATCTGACTATAAGACAAGTGAAATCCAAAACACAGAGAAAAAAGAGAGGAGAGGAGAGGAGAGGAGAGGAGAGGAGAGGAGAGGAGAGGAGAGGAGAGGAGAGGACGAAATCCTCAAAATAGCAGCATGAACATACATACTTTTTGACCTCCACCTGCCGTGGATAAAACTTACAGGGAAAATGACTCTTAGTCTGTCCCCTGTTGTGCTGAACATGAAAGCTTGCCTCACATCCCAAAGAGCACAAAGCAAGAAAAGCATCAGGACCTAAGAGCTACCTTGACGTGTTTGAACACGTGCTCGTTTCTGTGTAGTCCCATGTCTTTCAAACATTTTCCACAGCCCACAGCAGCAAGTTGGAACTGCCAGTGTGAATATACTGTCAGTGCTTAACAAACTGAGGATGCGAGCAGGGAGAGCGCCAGAACAGCAGCTGTGTCAATGGCTTGTAACACCACCAGTGTTGGAGGTTGGAAAACCCCACTGCTGTTCCCAGCCCTCATGTTGTTAAGCAGCGTGCAACTCATCATCTCCCTGTTACACCACTGCCCGGCGCTGCGTTTCCTTCTGGAATGGCACCTACATTGTTAGAGCTTCTCCACCAACTGTCATCAGGGAATAACCTATGGCTTGCAGCACTATGCATTGCTGCCATGGATCAGACCTCCCAGGAAAGCCAAGTGAGGTTTTAACTTCATTCTTCTCATCGTTCTAATGATACAATGCAGGTCTTCTAAATTAACTGTTGTACCTGAGCCCAGTCAAGTTCTGCTCTTGACTTCAGCCTCCACGTTACCTCCTCAGCCATGCACCATGCTAGGAAAAGGTAGAGCACGGCAACTTACAGTAACATGCGGGCTGCATGTGATAAAAATTTCTCAGGTGTATAAAGCCAGAAAGGAACAAGGTTCCTGTTGCCTGGGACTGTTCTACTCTTTTAAAATGCAAGCATATTCCAAAAGAACACTAACCAGTGCTGCAGCAGCACTGAAACTCACAGGCAGAAAGCAGAAGTTGCGTGGCTTGGAGCCTCTAGGCATTTGAGGGTAATGCAGCCCACCCTTACTTTCTAAGGTGTGAAAGGATGCCCCAATACTTAGAGCAGCCTGTAAGTTCTCCTATCAATATTTTCATTTCAATGCAACAACCTGTGTTTCAGAGATACCAGTCAAAATGCAACAATAAAAACAACTCTGCCATCTCTACCATAGACATTTCCAGTATCTGTTCATACAGACACCATTGCATCCTATTCTTTTCACCACCACATCCCAGCAGATGCACTACCCAACCTTCCTGAACATATTTCTGGATGTCATACAAATTGTAATCAATGCTCAAATTTTGTTAGCTGTTTGTATTAATACATTTGCATTACATGTAGGAACCATTTTCCATCTGCATCTGTAAAAAGTACCCCCAAAATTCTCTGCTACTCTTCTCTGAAAGGGGAGAACCTGGTTAGAAGTGCAGGGCAACTTAAAAAGCGAGTCTGTAACGTGAGCTGCCTATTCACCACCAAATTAGTAGGCAGAGGGGGAAACCCTCAAATTCTATGTATGTCATCTCTCTTCTCAAACAGATCTGAAGTAAGTGCCCTCTGAAATCAGGTTATCTTGTAGCAGATGGTCTTTCCTTCAGGACACGGATGCTAAAGCCACAGATGCGTTCCAAATCCATTTAAACATCAGATTATGCTCGCCCCTGTCAGCTGAAGGAGCTGGGAGACAGCAGCAGCTCCAGCCAGCTCCATTAATCAAAATTCATCGAGAAAAGCCAACATGCTGCTATAAAATCCCCTGACTCGATGCCAACACCACGCACAGGGAACCTAATGCCATCAATCTTACTTTTTCTCCCTGAACAGTAAGATGCAGCTGGGGAGGGGGAGAGCAATGATGGGGCTTGGCCAAGCAAACAGCCAGAATTTTTTTTGACAACTCTCATAGGGCAAAATGACACAAAGTTGACAGGTATGAAACAGAAAACCAACCTAAACATTTCTTTGTACAGATCAGCCCCAGTTTAACCTTTTAAAATCATGAGGTGTAACACTGGCTGAACCCCGCAACACTGAGAAACCATCCAGGAAGGCAGACAGGCAGCACTTGGAGGTTTTATTTTGATCTAAAAAGGGAAGGAATTGTCATAACATAGGGAGGCATCCAAAATTTCCTGCTACAGTATCTCCACTGTAGCAAATCTTCATGTTTTCTCACTACTGATTTTAACAAAACAGAGATGTTGGACAGGTTTAGATTTCTCCTCCAACATTTATACATAGTACAACAAAGAAGGTGCATGGGAATAACCTGCGCTGCTGATGTTGCTGGCAAGTATTGTATCGATGTCACCAAAGCTTAAACAATTGCTTATAGCTTGTAAATTTGGACAAGGAATCCTCATGTACTGACAGCAAATCACACACACACACACACAAAACAAAAAACAAACAAACGAATAAACAAACAAAAACAAACAAACAGAAAAGCAAACCTTAACATTTCTACAGTTTAAAATCCCAGATAATCTGGCCTCTAATTTTCAGGCAACAGATTGCAACATAAAAGACTGATTCAGTTAGGATCTTCATTTTCTCTCTGGAAAACCCAAGAGGCCTCATAAGTAAAGTTCCAGGGGACAGTACAGCAATGAAACATTAGTCCAGTTCCATGTTCCTTGCCTTGCCTTTATTGGCGAATCATTAGTTCATTGTGATTTTTACTTTTCTGTTCCACCATGAAAATACTGTTGTGCGGAGTGTTAATACTCAGTCCTGGGAGACCTGCAAGGCTTGCATTGGATTCTCTGCAGACTGCAGTTTGCTCACCACAAGCAGAAAGAGGCTGAGCTCATGCACACGCAAATATTTTGATGTCCCAGCCTGCACGGCTGCCAGCATCACGGTGTACCTCTGCAGCATCAGGGCACTGGCTGCTGTTCATGCATTCAGCCTGGTATAAGACTATTTGTTTACTTACTTATTTATTTATCACTGTATTGGCTCTTTTTCTGACGTGCTTCAAAGCCTCCTGATGCCCTTGATGTCACCAGCAGTTACACCTAGATAACGATTTCTGGATTGAGCACACAGATCTCATTTTATGGCTAATCAAAGGAGCAGAGGTTATTGCATCCTCAATTTGAAGCCAAGCTGTATTCCTTACAGGACCTTGTCAATTCTGGTAGTTTTTGTTATCAAATATCTTTCTATTTACCTCATGACTTGTTAGAAAGCAATTTTTGAAGTGTTTAATATTTTATGGAATATTTAAATGTTTAATGGGTTGCTTTTCAAACCTGTTTTCCCTCTGTGGAATTCTGAAATCACTGCAAGGATTGCAGGTTTTAATTGTCTTACTCCTATAAATAACCCTTCTAATAATTCAGCTAACTGGCAGAAATGTACCTATATGGGCACTCATCTTGGGTACCCCAAATTCTAAAACTTACCAAGAGTTTATCTTGAGACTCAAACAAGAAAACCTCAGCTATTCAGGTATAGTGCTTCCTGCATTTGGCATCTCCTCAACTCATCTGCTCTTTTCTACGCCAGTTTGAAACCTCACGCAAAACATCACAAAACCAGGTTTCACTACGCCTGCAATCCCATGCTGCGTGCCTTACAGAAGTCCCTCTGTCCTCCCAATTTGATCTTCAGAGCTTTCTTTGCAAGTCCACGGCACAGATTCTAGCTCTCCATCTTAGCACTTCTCATCCCGATCCCTGTGAACAACTCTCATCTTCTGCACATTTTGCTCCATGATCCTCTCATGCAGGAAGGAGACTAGTCTCTAGAAAGTGATGTGTTTTTTTTTTTTTTCACTTTCTCTTGATTTTTACAGTAAATACTGTTTAAGTCTAGTCTTTAGACTCTGTTTTTATGTATCATGAGGGAAAAAAAAAGAAGAGATGCTGAACCTTTGTAACACCGAAGGGTAAGGACATTTCCTCTTTTAACATGTATGCGTTTCTTCAGGAATAAAATCTAGCTGTATCTATTTCTTGTTCCCAGCTACTTTAATGTTCAAAGCATGTGGCTCAGTCCCAGAAGCACTCCCAAAGTGAGCACCAGGGTATAATATGCCCTCACTCGCATGCCTTTCTGTAAGCAAAGAGCATTCAGAGGAGATGCTCTGTGATATACCGTCTGCTGAGAGAAGTATGGGACACAGAGGGGAAGGACTCTGAATGGGCTGTTACTTGCAATGGTGTCTGTGACAAGATTTTATACTTTTAATATGCCTGTCTTACTGGAAAATGATTGTCCTTCCCAGCAGATACCTCCTCTCTTACCAGGGCCATCAGCCTAACAAACAGGCTCATACAGAGCTTTCCTAGTTGCTAGCTCAAGCTGGCGTTCTGCAGCAAGAGGGATACTTGCAGGCTGGCTGCATAAACCACCACCTCCTCCAGCACCTGAAGGACTCACCACAGGTTCAGGAATTTCAAACACTGCAGTCATTTAGATTCATCACAGTACTGAGAGGTGCCACAGGGTACAACGCCGCATTCGAGCATGAGCCTGGCTGCAAAGCCGAGCAGGACGCGGGCTCAGCGGCTCAGCTGAGGCAGGAGCTCCAGGAATCTGTTGTTGTTCTCACCTTCCCTATTAAAACACTAATGGCACACAGCCATTGTCCATGCAGAATGAGGCTCAGTAATTAATGCCCAGTGTACTGCCCAGTACACATTTTGCAAATCCGTTGCACAGCTGGGTACCAGGATATTCTTTTCATTGGGATTGACATGAAGGAAAAGTTACACAGAAATATAATTGCAAATCCCACAGGGTTGTCAGAGTGGATTAAATTACTGTAATAATAATAATAATAATAAGAAGAAGAGAGTCAGTAACTGTGTTTTCCAGCATGCCCCAACCCCTCTTTTCTATATATTTTCTTTATTCTGGTAGCCTGCACAGTTTCAGCAACAGCATTTACTGGTACTGTCCACTCATTATTGAATCCTCTGGCACTTTCCCATTGATCTCTTACCTGCAGCTCAATAGTAAATTAAAGTCCAAGGTCAAGCCTTTTTTAGCAGGTTGTTTACATTCGATATAAGCCCCTGCCTTTCTCTGTCTGAGGTAGCCTGAACGTGGACACTGGCTGCCAATCCATTCACCATTACTAGTTTTGATTATATCAGCCAGAGGGGAAGGGCTATGATCCACAGAAATAGGCAGCCAAACAAATAAGTTTCTGCTTATACCACCAGCAGAATGACAAGCAGGGAGGTGGTTTGGCCTTCTGCAAAGATAGGCCAAAGTCCCTGCCTGCAAGGCAAGGAAGAGCATTCACTGCAGTGGTAAGACACGGAGGCACTGATCGGGGCCTGAGGTCCTGGGATGCAAACATGCAGTGACATAAAAGCTGTGGAGCTGCTGCAGATATTTCTTTATTATAGGAGAAGCAAACCCAGACCCAGCCTGAAAATGAATGAAGACGACATGCTGGAACCTGCAGTGGCAAACACCCTCCCTCCAAGCTCTAGTCCTCAGGGCTGGGGCCCCTGCCCTGCAGCAGGGAGACCAGGCTGCTCGTCGTGGACATCAACGCGGATAAACTGCTAGCACCTTCCTCTGACAGCGAGAAGCACGGTAGCTTCCTGACCTTCCATCACAAACTGAAACAACACAGTAGCATGCTATATGCCAGCTATAAAACTCTTATTTTTATTTTTTTTTTATGCTGGTAACTCTTTTAATAAGAATTCTTTAAATATTTATAAAACATGTACGAGGCCAGTTCAACAAGACATGATAGCTTTAATCTCAGCACGCTCTGCAGCATTCCTGCCTGCTGCTCTGCAGACACTCTAGAAACGACAGAAATGACTTGCACAGTCACCTAATCCCCTAAAGACGAAATTCCAGCCTTGCTGCAGTTGATGGGAATTTTGCCACTGACTGCAACACGGTGAGGGTTTCAACATCCTTCTTCGCAAGTCACCTAAACAATATCCAGGACTAAGTCCCAATACTAAAAGCACAAGGTTCTATTTCTCAAGAAAATGAATGTTAGACAGTGCTTCTTCAAGTGCAAAATTTGATACAAATTTTATTTTCAGTGCTGTCAACTTCAAGACAATTTAACAGGAACTGCCCTTGCTAGCCTGCTAGTTTATTGCTCAAGTTGATATTAGCCACACATTTGCAGCTGGGTTATCTTTGAATTTTGACTAAAACTAACCTCATAAAATCTTTCTTGAATTACATAGGAATCAAAATCCACATCTTGGTCCTGATGTAGGATATTTGGTATGCAATCCTGCATATCCACCTGCAGTAGCTGTCTGTTCATAAATGCATATTTCTTTAATAATATGGGGATACTTTAGTCTCAGTTTAATTTTACCTTTAGGGAAGCTATATCCTGAGGCTGCCAGGAGCTAAAATCCTCCAGATGCAATAGTGTAATTTGTATTCAAACCAGCAGGTCTATCTGTCAACATGTTTGTCTCCTGTATCTGCCAACACTTATTTATAATCCCATTCAGATTAATGAATGACAGTCGTTCTCATCACAAGAAATTTGATTAATCAATTTAAGTGTTTAATCACCCCGGCCTTGGTGAGAACCATACAGAAGGGATGTTACCTTGATATGGACAAAGTTGTAAGACGTAGGAGAAAAATGAGACTTTGCCTCGGAAACTATTTAAATGGGGAGCGTACATGGGACTGCTGACAGGATTACAAGGCTTCCAGGAGTTAACAGTTTCCTTAGGGCTAGCAGCCACAGTCAGTCAGTCACAAAATATCCTTTTGAAACCACCTCCTAATCTGACACAAAAGGCTTCACGTCACCTTATTTTTTTCTGCCCAAGCCGTTTTCCACTAAACTGAAAAGTCTGAAGTGTTACTTGATACTCAGGATGAGGAAGCCGAGTATTAGAAGATGACAGGAAAACTCACCTATGGCTCAACCTGCAGATGCTGTGTGCTCCAAGCAATCCCTGTGCAAGTGAGTACACAAGCCAGTAGGATTCTCACTAGGCAAGATCAACATTTACCTCTACCATCTAAGGGGAAGTGACTAGGAGGCAGATGACCCCTTTGGACGTGTGTACAAATGGGGTGGCATGAAGCTATATAGATGGATAGCTTAATGAGACCCCGTTAAACATGAAATGGTTTGAGGTTGAAAGCAATTTGTAAAAACAGGTCTGGATGAAGTAAACTTAATGGGAAACCTCGACTCTCTGGTAAGAAAAAAGCAGCCCAGTGACCCTGACATCAGTGAGGGGTTAATAAAAGGAAAAGTTATATGAAAGGCTGCTTTGTCTCCACAAGATAGCTTTCTCACAGAAAACCATCTTGGCAGTTACTCAAGTAGGATACATAAAACCTAAAAGCTTGAGCTTTGTAGCAGAGACAAATTATCCAGGTCCCCACACATCATACAGACTCCAGTAGCTTGTGCAGCTGCCCTTTTTCAGGTATGAGGATTTCTTGACTGTCACCACAAGGTTAGAAGAATTGTGAGCTGGGAAATCATGGAGCGTATTTAAGTCAGACTGAAATATGACCACAATACACAGAAGCATTTTATATTTATTCTCTTTTAGGAATGTTATAAAGAGAATATAATGAGAATGTTGCAAACAAGTCAAGTGTTTTCTTCCTAATCTTGCAATAAAAATATGTCAAAGAAATGCTTAAAGTCCTAATAGGAAAACAAAGAAATAATGGCCTAGGCTATGACAGGATTTAGCTGTGATTGTACTTGAAGGCTTTAATCATGCCTACTACAACATAAATGGAAAATCAGATCCAAACCTGTACTATTAATGTCTGTGTTGGTTTTCTCAGGAGCTGGGAGGGCTGAGACTGAACAGATTCAGCAGAGCTTAATGAAGATAGGTAGACGTCTGAATACATTTATATCTGAGGAACAAAAAAGGGTTATCTAGCTGTTCTTAAAGGAGACTTGACTGATCTAGCATACACATGAGCAAAAAGTATTTAGAAAGTAATTAGTCATTCCATTGTAATAAAAGAACAAAGAACTTCTTGATTAAATTAATGTCTGAAAAACTTAGAATGAATAAAAAGGAATTTATATATATATATATTTCAATGGATAGCCAGGCTTTAGAAGTCAGCACTGGGGAAAAGGGAGAGTCTGATGCTCAAGATGGATTTCAAAGGGAGGGCTGAATAATTTAACAACTCAGAGTGTAGCAGAGTTATGACGAAAGCTTGGATAAGAATAATCGACAGGGCCAGCATCAATACTTCTATCTGACCTTGAACCCTTTGAAAACACATGGATTTTAAAGCTATGTTCATATTTGGATGCTCTCAGGTGTACTCTGTTCAATAGAAACACCCAGAGAGAAAAGAGGTAAGAAATCCCATGGAAAACTGAACAGGGAGCCAGGAGGGTGAAAATCTAATACTGCATTTGTGGGAAAGAGATCAGGATGGGTTTAGAGTAAAAATGTCAAGTATCCAATAAATGCCATAAAACACCACTTTCTCAAGTCCACCCACCTTTAGTATGGCCATAATGTAGTCAGGTGGTGCAGAAATTGGAAGTTTTTATGACCCTCCTAAATGTCTTGTTTTGGGAAAAAGAAGGCCATTACAGCATGAGGCCAGAAGGGAAACTATACAAGATATGATTGTGCCCTGGGGTGAAGTAGCCTGACCCAATACTTTTTGCATACACACAGCAGAAAAAAGCTGCATCTGCTAATGACTGCAGTGGGGTGGAAAGCATGGGATATGATTGCATGAAGGACATAGACAACAACACTAAGACTAAATGCATTCAGTCTTTCAGATTCTGGCAAATAAAGACAAGCTTAACAAAAGCAATTGATAAATATATAAGTATCTAAAATAACTTTGGGGAGTTATGAATTATGCACACAGATTTATCTTGGATTAATTTTGTGCTGGAATGGACCAGAAGTCTTAGCTGAAATCTTTTTTTGGCAACCTCTCTTGTGCAAAATTAGCCCCAGAGTTATCTCTAGACTCTATCTACAAAATGGCACATTCAGCTGGTTTGTGAGCTACCCAATTTCTTGGTCCTATTCTCTTTTTACTGCATATTTACATCTAAAACCAGAAACCACTGGAGTCAGTGATTCAATAATCAACATACAAATTCTTCCCTGACTGATTGCTAAGTTCTTTGCAAAGGTAGCATAACTCACGTTATAACATCAAAAATACTTGGTGGAAAAACAACACAGCTATGGAAAGGCAATCTGTATTCCATCAAGGGAGTTTCCAAAGTTGATATTTGCTTCTCCATCACTTAAAATATTCTTTATGTTAATTCATTTAAAGTTTTCAGTGACTCCTAAATTCTGAACACTGAATCCAAGTGCATACAAAACTTGGAAGGATACGACCTTTAAACCTCTTTCCAATGAACCCCTTAATTAAAAAGCATTTAAACAACCTAAAACAAATGATTGCGTATGCCAATACTAAATATTTCCATTCCAATTTAAAATCCTTGACCTTCACTATTGCTCACAAGCATTGGCAGGAGCTACAGTAAGTTAGTATGTAAGAATGTCTTTCTGGACAAGTTATTGTAGAAATACTAGGTTTATATTGCTTGCAATCAACTTATAAATATTTCATTCCTGCTCCAAAAATCGAAACAGCAAGGCATTAATTTCTTAAGATTAGTGTGTCTAAATTTACCAAAGTTCACAATCAGCAAACAGAGCTGAATGCTTTTGACATTCAGAGGCAGAAAAATGTCAACATTTTACTAGTATTAATTTTGTACCAAAGAATGGAAAGCTCATTTTCACATCAGATAATGAACATTGGAAAAGGCCACTATGGCAAGATACACAAGATAGGTATATGCTGCTGCATGAAGCGTAGCAGAATTTCAGAGGTCTTTCTCTAAGTCCTCTTGTGATGACTATCTGGAAGATTTTGTACGTTACCTTTCTGCCTTTTGAAGAGTTGTTCAGAACAATGTAATAGTTACAACACTTAGACTGTTGAGTGTTCCTCTGCAGGGCCTGTTCCTCTCCAGCTGCAGATTTAGGCATTCCCCTCATGCTTACCCTACCGCCTCCATTAGCCCAGCAATGGGAAAGGCA
Source organism: Oxyura jamaicensis (assembly GCF_011077185.1). Classification (NCBI taxonomy): domain Eukaryota; kingdom Metazoa; phylum Chordata; class Aves; order Anseriformes; family Anatidae; genus Oxyura; species Oxyura jamaicensis. Next base: position 367,016 of record NC_048913.1, read on the forward strand.
ACACATCTGTCCTCGCCAGCATTCAGGGTGGAAAATGGCACCCTTGTTACCATCCGTTCCTTGCTCCAGGAAGGAAATACACAGACTGCTGCCACATCCTGCCCACACAGCATCAGTGACCACGGGGGCCTGAGATCAGGAGCTGCACCCAGACAGGACCCCCCACCTGCCGCACGCGGGAAGCAGGGGATGAACATCTCCCTCGTCAGCTGCAGCAGCAAGGGCAGGAAACGATAGCAAATGCACATCAATTAAGTACCTAATCTGAAATGTCCCCCATATACAAATGCGACATGAAGTGATTTAATTTTGCTTTTAACTAACTTGTCGCTAACATCCAATTATAGAACCTGTGGGCTCTGCTGATTAATTATGGATTAACTAAATGCAAGCCTTCACACAAATTAATCTTACGAACTCTGATCACGCTGATAGGATTTTACACATCCCCCTTCAACTCTTCCTTTTTTATTTTCATTTTCATTTTTTCACTAAGAAGCTGAAAACGCTAACACATAGTATCAATCAAATTATTTAGCAGGCAACAGGAGTCGCAGTCAAAGCCCTGCGTTCCTGTCCCTTCCACACCACGCTGCAGCCGCGTACGCCAGACCCCGCGGCTCAGAGCGCTGCTGGAGCAGCAGGGTGCCTGCGGGCTCTGGGTTCCTCCTGTGCTCACCTGCGCCAGTTCTGACACACAGCAAGTGAGATTCAGGCAATGACAGGGAACTGATTAATGGCAGTTGAAGCCATTTTGCTTCTAGGGTGTTTTCTGCATATTTTCCTAATAAAAATAAAACAGAATGCTGAATCATTTTCAGTATATCACCTCTTCTCACACAGAAGAAAACTTGTGAAGAATTCTTCCTATCCAATTAAAACATTCAGGCTATTAGGCTATTACTGTTGCAGGGACAGTGATGAGAGAAGACCATAAGACTTTATAAAATAAACTGTTCATGCCATTAGGTCTTTTTTTTTCCCCTCTATTTTTCTATTTTTCCCTGCTTTCTATGGGGTATGTCAGATCAGCATTTTCTGTAGCCCAAACCTTTTTTTTTTTTTTTTTTTTTTTTTTTTTTTTCCCCTGAAGCTTTTGAATGTGAGCACAAAGCATGGCTTCACTAATGCAAACAGGAAAGACAGTTTTCATTTAGACTAGTTGCAAGGCTGGTGTTAAATTGTTTGAGTTCCATTTCCCTTGCTCCTGGAGACAAAGTGCTCTGAAAAACTTCTTGCCTTTCGCATGCATGTACACAGCTGACCTGTTCAACTGTGTGTAGGAAACAAAACAGCCTGGAGGACTAGGCTTCCATGTCATTCCTATTCTTTCCAATTCCAGCACAATGATAGGTTAGTCTTTACAATAGTAACTACAAGGTTCTCATTTTCCTCCTTCTATAGATGTTGACTTCTCTGTTTCAGAAGGCTTTCAGTTCTCAGCTCCCTACAGTTGAGATGAACCACTTAATTACACATGTGATCTGAGCAAGATCACGTGTAAACAGCAAGCTGTTATTTAAATATGAAATTACCTCAGCTTTTTTCAGGATTGAAATGGTGAAACACCATCCCTCGAGAGCAGTCCTCTCTTACAAAACCAGTGTCTTTACAGAGAAACTTCAAACACTTTCTAAATTTTTCACTGGCTAAATATAGATTAAAAGAAGATCGATACTTTCACATGTAATTCATAGCATCCAGACATTCACAGTGTTCAGTGGATCAGATTTAAGCACTGTTCTTCATTTGCGTAAACAGAAGTTTGTCAGCATTTGGGAGAAAAGAGAAAAGGCAAGAATACACAAATAGTTGTTCACTGTCGAGACAAAATACTTCACTGAGACCATGTACTGAGACTATGTCTTATTTAAGCTGGCTACAGCACAAAACCAAAACGCAGTATTTTCTCAGTCACTGAAACCAACTCTTGTTTAAGATTCAATGGAAAAAGGGGGGGGGGGGGGCGCGCGAGCAGAAAATTCTGGGTTGCTAGCTTCCCCACTGTATGCTAACACCACAGTAAGTGTCATTAAAAATTAGTCCCAGGAGTGGACAGAAATCTGTCCTCTCAGCTGTCCAATTCATCATTCTTATCCAGTATGTTGTCTGCAGGTTTACAAATCACAAGGAATTTACTAAGTGGGCTTTCATAAGTAAAAGTGGACAATAAATCATCATCATTCCAAAGCCACTCGCATAAAACACACAGTTTCACTTTCATGTCAAAGTTCATTATTGATAACTGAAAAAAAAAAAATCCTCAAAGAATTTCCTGGAACTACACTCTTATGTATCCCCTGAGGTACAGAGATTTCAGAGACCTGAGGGGGAACTCAGAGCCAGGCTCCCGTACATGAAGAGAAGATGAAATACAGCAAAAGGCATTTTCCTTTCCCATGATCACTCCAACACATACAGTCTACAAAAAGCCTTGCAGTAACATCTGAGCATATGCAAATTATCACCAGTTTTCTACTTCCACAAGGTCTGTTTTTATCACCCTAAAAGCATTAAGAAACGTCTTTACCAAGCAAAATAAAGCACAATTCTCACTGATCTGCTAGTACAGGGAGTTCATTATTCCCCCTCTACCAACACCAGGAGTTGCCCAGCAGTGACCCTGGCCCCTTTCTCTATGCATTTCGTTATCACCTCACCTTACTGCTACCAAACACCAGGAAATGACAAGGCTCCTAACTAGTACGCATCAGTCTGCTTGGGGTGACACGGCTTGGAGTGCAAACTCCCCATGGACAGATCCGTTCCCAGGGCACAGTTTCCCTCAGGCGAATTACGTGTAACAGCTCATCAGTAGCACGTGGTTGCTGCCATTTTAGAATATGTAAATGGCTTCTTCATCCGATACTGACATTTGCCTGTGCCTGTCTCTACTTCACATATAAAACCAAGCAGGAATTAAAGCTACCAGTATCATAAAATATAAATAATGATAAAAAAAAAAAATCAATCTTACAGTGAGTTCTCTGCAAGAAGAGGAAATGCAGACAACATACATCAACATACAAAGCAACCCAGCCTAATAATTTGTCAGAGAAAGGTAGTGCTTTTATAGTCTTGAGCATGAAGATTTAACACGGATGTAAACGTGCCCAGTAGGAAGCTCTGAGATGCAGTAGTGGTGCCTCTTAAACTTGGGCTAGTTCAGCTGTGTTTCCTCTTCCTTTTTCCTGTTACAGATGTATACGGTTCTTCCGAGCAGATAGTCTGAGCCATCTTCAGAAGTAACAGTATGGCACTAAGAAGATATATTCATTCAATTATTCATCTGTTCTTTCTTCTCTAATCCCAATCCAAACCTTAAGGGGCAAGAACATGGCACACACTGAGTTGAGACTACATTTTGTTTCAAAAAGTTTTTAAAAAGAAATGTTTTTAATTCCATTAAGCATAGAGGTCTGAAAGACACAGACACTCCCTTTGGAACTCACACTACTGCTATGAAGGTATTACCGCACCTCTTCAAACTTTTGATAAATTAGCATTTAAAACTGCTATTAACACCTTTTGCAGGTCACCCCACAAAATTAATTTTCTGAACATAGATTAATGAAAATGCATACACCAGTATTTAGAAAATATTTTCTCTATTAATCTCAATCAGCAGCAGATTACCACTAGGGCAGCTAATGAAGACATTATATCCTTAAGGTGAAAGCTGACTGAGAACCACACTGCTGCTTGCCTAGGTGCCATGATAGGATGCTTCTGACAGGGGAAGCCTTCTTCTGATGTCATTTATAGGGTAATGTGCAACAATAAATAGACAATGGATTCTCAAGCAGCTTGAAGGCAGCTCACAAATCTTTCATTCTGCCTTTTCCCTGCGTTGAGAAAATGATTTTTAGTATTTATTTGGGGCAAATCAGCAGCAGAACTTGATTTTCTTTCTATTTACACTGTACTCCCAAATCCACTTTTACCCAGTATTAGTCTCTGCTTTACTGCATCTGAAATACAGCAAAGCTGTTTCCAAAGTCCCTGGTCCATAACAGCGCAGTCCATGCAGCACGGCTTGCAGACTTACCCTGAATTTATTGGCCCATGAGTTATGCCATCTGGGGCAAGTGAATGATCAGCAGCGGCTGATTCGTAGGAGCTGCCTTATTCTGTCACGGCACTCTGCCGGCAGCTGACGCCATCCCCATCCGCAGCTCCAAAATGAAGCGAGCTCTCTGGTAAGAGCAGAGGACTTCATGAATGAGACACAGCAAGAACCCCCTGTAATGAAGTTTGTGCCAAAACAAGGGCTGAAGTAGTCAGAGTGCGCTCTCCGTACAAAACCTGGCAGTGGTCCGGCGCTGCACAGCTATGCCTCCTGAGGAGGGGTGATAAAGGGAAGCACGACTGACCCTCACCCCACAGGGCTGCCCGCAAGGTGCGAGGGAAGCCTAGGGGCACAGCCCTTCACATAGCCCAAGCTTTCCATCTACCTTCTCCTTCAACAGTGACCCCAGGGTGATGAGAGGTGTTTTTCCTGGCACGTCCTTCGCCTACGAGAGGGCTTCACCCCCCCATGCCCCACCATAGTGCCCGCAGGGCATCGCAAGTCTCTGTGGGGAGCGACCTCTGAGCGCTGTGGGGCAGTGGAGCCAGGGCCCTGCTCCCCGCCACCGCACCAGCTCGGGGCCGCTGGGGCGTGGAAGCCGCCCCTGACCTGCCCCTGCCCCTGCCCCAGGATGTCTCAGATTTATTTGAATTCATTCAAAGCACCAGAAGACCCCCCCGACCATAAAATATAAATTTAGAAGACGTAATGCTGTAAAACATTATTTTACTGGAGAACAAGCGGCATCATTCCATAAGAACTCACCCCCCCTTTGCTTCTTTAGATCTTTTTTTTTTTTGGTTGTTTGTTTCAAGCAACACCCAGAGTTAAATTAACCAAGGTCCTTAGTGGTTGCCTAAAATAACTGCAGAGGTCTTCCCAGTGCCCGATTCATCCCTGGAAGGACAGAGCCTATTCCTCAAGGATCATCGTGAAAGGGAAAACTAACAATTACGACATGTTTTAATAATGGTGGAATTCAGGTTATGAAGCCAGACTTCAGCCCCTGTAAGTGCTTCTTGGCTCCTTAGAACAGTGGAACAACTGCTTTAACACGGGGCATTCCCTTACTGCCATGAACACAGCCAGATAGACATTTTCAAACATCAGGCTTACAGTTTAAATATATCTATCATTTATTCCCTTTGAGCCAAACAGACAAATGTACTGAGTTAAAAGTCGAAGTATTCCAGGGCACAGCCAAACACAGAATGACCAACTAACAAATGTCTCTGAGGAGCATTTTGTTATACTTCCAATATCTTCAAGTATTTTACACAAAACCCATGTTTCAGGGAATATAAGATGTTTGAAATCTTCAAAATACTCGTTTATGGCATCACAGTTCTGCCCATCAAATGGCAGTGTGTCAGAAATCCTAGAGCTAACATGTCATTAGTTCTCCAATAGAAACAGAAACAAACACAATTAAAAATCTTCAGTTCTAAACCAATCCAACAGATAGTATTTTCCTTCTGTTTTAAAGTTTAGTCTGAGGACTTAGAAGCTCCTTTTCTAGAGGATTGTTTTTTTTTAAAACATACACCAATTACTAAGAGGTGTTTAACAGATCTACATAATGAATTTGTAATGAAAACAAGGAAGAAAAATAAAAAAGATCCTGCACTGCAGATCTGAGTCCTGAGAGGAACTCCGTGATCAGGGAGCGCATTCAAAGGGCTCTAAAGCTGGGTGAGGGCACCAGCTTTACAGATGTTACGTCTCCCCAAACCTTTTCTTCCATTAACAGAGCACCTTCCATGTTTTTTCTCTGACAACAGCGTCTATTGAAGTTCAAGAAAACATTAGTTTTTCTTCATTATTGTTTTCTGTATGTTGTTAAACTTTTAAAATAAAAATTGTTACTTTGCTGTCATTTTTCCATGGTTATTGGTTGTAGTGTTGCATTTTGGTATAGTATAACTTAAAGTCTAGTTTGGTTTTAAAACCAATGTATGGCCATCTACCTATCCTGCCTTCAGGAAAGAACTTTGCTCTCACCTGACTCACTATAAAATCAATCACGATGTGTACCTAACTCTCTCCTTGAAGCAAAGGAAAGCAGCAGGATGAAAAGCTAAAACCACATCCTCTGCCCTTTGTCAGGAACACAGCTTCACAGTTACTGTATCCTTCAAAGCTCCTTGCTCTTTCCAGGCTGATGGCAAACAATTACAGAGAACCTGTGCTGGCTTCCTCCTGAGCAATTTACCTGTCCTCTCACAGCTACCCTAAGCCAACGCAGCCTTCAGATGAACTCTGAAGACTTCTTTAAGTTCAGCACTGAACTAAGCAGAAGGGCAGCTGAAAGTAAAATATGTATATATATTTGAGTTCAGTATGCATGCTTAATAAATTAGGTATCACCTTTGTAATATCTTACTATTACAGATGCCACCTTGTAACGATAGCATTTGTTTTTATAAAATGTATCATTTATCTCAAGGTTCACTTGCTAATTTAATTTGGAATAAAAAAATATTCCTCTAATGATATCAAGAAAAGAGGACTGACTTGTGCTAAGGTTGAATTTGACTGTGCCTATGAGCTGAGCATCCCTGCAGGGCTCAGGGAGAACATACCCTTGGAGATGCTTCCGAACCATACCAATTTCACACTGTTTACTTGGAGGTGGTTTTGGGCACTCTACTAAAGACCAAACTAGAATAGCAGTCAAAGTGCATCTCCTTGGGATGAAGTGCCCAGAGACTCTCAGCCCCTATGCAGAATGAACTGGCTGTTGTGGCAAGGCTCTTTTACTCTTTTTACCGGTGGAGAACACATATTGTCCAAGTCCTGTGGAGGAAGAAGAGGTTAATGCAGACACGTTCATAAAGTATGCAATAAATAGAAGTGCCACGTTTTACTATCATTTGTGGTGCCTTGTGGGTATTTGCAGCTATCCAACAGAATCACAGAGAGGACAGAAGTAGACTAGTACTTGGAGGGAGGCTCGCCTTCTCCACCCATCTTGCAGTGGTTCAGATTTTCTCTTTTAAAATCTTTAAAAGATGAAGTTTAAGTGCTGCCTGCCTCCAGTAGGAAGCACCACTTTGTCAGAGGCTAACGACCAAGCAGCTGAAGCTGCACTGAATGGGAACACGTGGCCCCCCAAGGGCATTTCCAGGCATGTCTGATGGTGCACTGAGCATGTGAGTGCTTGTGTTTGCAACCTTTACTGTGCTGCTCTGCGGGTGTCATTTTCCACTTCAGTTAGACAGAAAACTTGTGCATTCCTGCTTCAGAATAGAGGATACAGACTTAGCCTGCTTCAGCCTCACTCTGGAGCCCACACAGACTCTCTGCTCATCAGCATCTCAATGAGCGCTTCACTCAGCTGTGTCTCTGCAAATGGTTCCTGACTCAGACCAATGCACTGAAACCGATGCTATTAGCTGGATGCGGAACCAGTCAGAAACACCCTTAAATGAGAAACCTGTCATATGCCATTCACAATCACATCCATTAGTGAAAACTAATCAGAAACTGCACTTGTATGAAAATTGTGTACCATTTATTACAAAGTGCCTTTTCTGGACAAAGTGTGTATTTTTAAGATAAAATGTGAAGTCTCTTCCGTTGGTGCCTCCTAGTGCTGGCAGGCATGACACAACTCAGGCTTCCAAATATTTCCTGCAGGATGTATTTTTGTCCTCATCGATGTCCTCTTGCAGTACAGAGTGTCTATTACATTTCAGTCTTGCCCTGTGTGACACAAGCAGCAGGTGAAACTGATTTGGCACAGAGAAATAGTCAGTTTATGACACTTCTTCCTACTTACCTACAGTCCAGACCTGGCCTGTTGTCCATCCTTCACAGCCTACACGACGTCCACACCACCAGGGCAGACGCACTCTGTATGACCCAGACCACTCCTGACCCTTTATCTACTTTTCTTCACGCAGCCTTTTCAGACTTGTGATGATGGAAAAAGTCAGCTATGTGCAAGAAAAGGGAATCACTGAATAATTAACTATTATAAGCAACTATTGAGAAACCAACTTCTCTCTCTCACACAGAGTAGGAGAGGTCCAATAAGAATCAAGTTTAATGCTACCCTATTTAATGATATTTTCACTTCAACTGAACTGTAAAATTAACTGAGAACTTACACTAAAAAAAATCTTTTATTTTATGCCGATCATTAACTAGGGAGGTTTCACACTTGAGGTCTATTATATTAAAAGGAACTGAAATTGCTTATATCAATTACCTTATTCTAAGAGGACAGACCTCATAGAACATTGAAACTGTTTTGCAACTATGGAAAATGAGAGCATCGCGACTCCCAGGTGGGGCGGGATGCCCAGCCTGTGGCCACTGCCCTTACTGTACTGCCCGCCAGTCTGGGAAGGCCACAAGAGGTGACTGCGTGAAGTTTCATAGAATGGTTTGGGTTGGAAGGGACCTTAAAGATCACCTAGCTCCAAGCCCCCCCCAATGTGCAGGGACACCTCCCACCAAACCAGGTTGCTCCTAGCCACATCCAGCCTGGCCTCCATTGCCTCACCACCTTCAGAGTGAAGAACTTCTTCCTTGTATCTTAATATAAACATACTTTATTTTAGTTTATATCTTAATATAAACATACTTTAGTTTAAAGCCATTACTCCTTCTCCTATCACTACACCCCCTGCCAAAGAGTCCTTTGGGGATTGGACCCGATGACCTCTTGAGGTCGCTCCCAACCCCTACAATTCTGTGATTCTGTGACTCCCGAGCTTTCCTGTATCCCCCTTTACGTACTGGAAGGCCGCTGAAAGGTCTCCCCAAAGCCTTGCCTTCTCCAGGGTGAACAACCCCAACTCTCTCAGTCTGTCTTTGCCAGAACAAAACAAACTTTGTTCTGTGAAGGCAGTTGGAGCACGCTGCTTTGTTCATTGCCTGCATGAGACCATGACCAAGCAGCGCTGCTGGGCAACCCAGCTGACGAGTTAGTAAAGAACCTACTTTATGGAACTAAGAACTGCATGTAGTGCTTTGTGGGACAAAATGTTTTTGAAAAGCTGCCAGGAGAACATGCTGGGCTGGCAGGGCCAAGGTGACATCAGGCGAGTCCTAGCCTCACCACGCAGCAGCTGTGGCAGCGCAGCGAGCAGCGCTCCATCCCCTGCGCCGGGGGCAGCTGGCAAAGCACGGCAGGGCTCTAGCCCGCAGCTGGTGGCTGCTTTATTCTTCTCTTTGTATGGACACTCATCAAACAACCCACACGTCAGTTCACACAGGATTTGGAATGATAATATTGGCAGTGTCCCTGCTGACTATGTTAACCTACAGAGCAGCAGCATCGATCAAATTATGTTACCTATTTACTCTTATTAATGTTGCCTTTTAGTCTGTTAATTCTGTACTTGCATTGTGAAAAGATAAACATGATCCAGAAGGAAACAGAGGGAGGCTGGCTTAAAAGGGGAAACCATACTCCCTTTGACTTGACAAGAATTTATCTGAATTGTTTAGAACTGAAGCGTTGACTTGCTGACTCTTCATGATGCTGTCTGGAGTGTCCACAGAATGGTTCAAAAAAATTTGTAGAGTGCCCCATGGCTGCCCCAAATCCAAACATTAGAGCAGCATGTAATTCCAAGCTCCCTGGCAGTTCATATTCAACTCTTCAGTTTCTGTCATGAGAGGCAGCCAGTGCCAGCCCAACCCCTGAGACAACCTCACCCGTGGCTCTGATGTGTCTGTGACACCAAAGGAACAGAGGATTTTACTGCCTTAAAAATAAGTAAAGAAATAAAGAACTGTTTCTAGTCTGCAGATTAACAAGGACCTACACAGCAACCACTTCAAGAAGCTCCAAGACCTGAGGAACCTGGAGCACAGGGATGGCAGCTGCTTGTATTGCGAGGCTCATTTTCTCTTCCCTCCACAGTGCAGCTAATAACTGAGACAAATTACCCTGCATGCTATGTGCCCAAGCAGATCTATCCTTAAGCTTACCTTGCTTTGTAGCTGCAGGCACCTGTTTCTGAGAGACCAGTCAAGGGTAAATCAATGAAGCAAGCGATGCCCGTTGTTCATTACTTATAGCTATTTGTTTAATGATGATACTAACTCCAGTGCAGTACAGCGCCAAGAAAACTGGAAGAAGCATGCCTATTTAATCCTTGGTTTAACTCTCTTGGTCTTGGCAAAGGGTGCATGCATTGAATTCATCTGTTGGCAGGCTGAGGATAAATTTTTCTCAGCACTATCCAGGACACAACTCCTCTGAAACCCAGGAACACCACAAGCCTGTGGGCTGGCATCAGCTGCCCGCAGCACTTTCAGCCCCAGCCTGCTGAAGTATGGAGCAGCAGCTAAACCCAGCTAGCTGTGGAGTCTTTCTGTGGAGATATTCAAAACCCACCTGGATGCAATCCTGTGCAATGTGTGCTGTAGTGACTGGGCTTGGCAGGGGAGTCGGACCAGATGATCCCCAGAGGTCCTTCCACCCTCAGCCATTCTGTGAAACACCCTTGTGAGCACTGACAACCCAGGGGGCTCCCACAAACACTCACCAAACAGCCACACTTTGGAACGTCCCTTGCTTCTGTTAGTAAAGAAACAAACACTAACGCAACTGATGAGAACAGTCTTAATAGGAAGTTCCCATTTATACAAAAAGGAAAATCTCCATACTGGTGTTTCTATAGGAAGGCAGAATGGGCACTCTGACAAAGACAGCAGGCCTACCTGGCTGTATTTCATCTAACTTTTGCTTCCCTGAATGAGCTTACAAAACTAATTGCTTTTCTTTCTAAAAATGTCTTTTAAAGGAGGAAAAAAATACTGAACTATTATTTATTACTTAAATAACAGCATAAACACTGCAGGATGAGGATCAGTGCTTTCTGTATTGTCCCTGTCACTAGACATCATTAGCAGTTAGTCTCCCCAGTGTTCCGATTCCAAATGAATGCATTTTACCCATATAATAAAGGCTCAGAAAAACATCTGTGCTGAGTTAAATACCTTTCTTGACCAGACAATTTGGAAGAGTAGTTAGGGAATAGTGAGAAGCAGTGAGAAGTTGTCTACATCTGTTCCGTCCTGCCTGCATGCATCCGCTGTCAAACCACTGCTCAGGCAGAGGCAACGAGGTGACTTTTACCAAGGACAGAGCCACTCTCCAGCATCCCCGTCACGGTTACAGATGAGGCCACTGTGCCACCAGAACAGCTCACATTAATAGGAAACTCCAAGAATGAGAAGTGTTTCCCAGAATACTGATTTTATCTGTAGACATAATCATCAACTGAAACATTACTGAAGAAAGGGGTGGTGTGAACCTCAGCTGTTCTCACACGCAAACACATCTACAGGACAATTTTGATGAAACAATGCTTTGTATTATTTCTAATATACATACAGACACAAATGTAAAAACAAATTAACCTGACAACATTTCCTAAGAAGTACTTCAAAGGATTCAATCTAAACCAAATCCTTCTGGAAAGCTCTTTCAAAGCACTATTTTAGAACCCATTTCATTTGCAGCTCTCTGCACACCTGTGCACCCAGTCATATCATCTCAGTACCATAAACATTTAGAAGTCTTGTCTTTGTGTTAATTCACCTCTTTCCGTTGGTCATATGACCTTGTTTCCGATTTTGTGTTACTATACATGAAGTAACATTCCTTTCCTTGATAAAACTTCATTTCTACAGTAGTCTGTTAATGAGGTTCAGCTCTTAACTTCTTCACAAATTAAAAGAAGGGATCACTAAATGCAGTAGGAATGATGTGGTCCACGCTCACCAGATTTCCGAGTCTCTTCCAGATTGCCTCTGGGGGACAAAACCCTGCCAGTGACACCAGGATGACCAGACTAAGGCTGAGCATGGTCCCTGGGCTCAAAGAACAATGTTTATGTAGATGTGGGTATTCATTAAGCAAAAGGTCTCAGCCTTGGACTGCATGCTTTAGCAAGCAGCCAGCCCATGTGTAGTCTTGGTCATTCACCATTGCACGTCACTGCCATTTGAAAATATATTCTGTGCTAATAGATGATGCATTTAAACCTTGAACAACACTTGGGTAATTCACAGTACCCTGGCTTCAGCGTTGGTGTTAGCACAAACTCCCCTTCACTATGAAAGTGGGCAGCCACAGCCTTCCATATTCTGAACATTGCATAGTCCAAAATTAATTTATGTAGACAAAAGGCTTTATTTTCTGCCACTTAAATTCTCTTCTTCTGGTTCTAATACTTAAAACAAATGAAGGTATGCTCAGCTCAAGCTTTGTTACTTTAAGTAAATACATTGACAACGTGGGTCAAAAATTAATAAACTAAAAAGCTCACAAGAACCATATTTAGTGTAACAAATATACTTAGTTGACAAAGAAATGTAACTAAGGGGATAATTGTTTAAGCAGGAAAATGAACAAGCGAAACTGGTAACTGAGAAAAAACAATAGGGTGAAAGGAACACAATCACAACAAACAGACAGACCAGAAGTGCTTCCCCAGGCCGCAAGCAGAACGAAGGTGAAGTGGCACAGGCAGCGCGGAGCAGCTTGCTGCCACCCACCGAGCACACCGAGTGCCGGGCAGCCCGCGGCAGTGCAGCTCCCCACCGCTGTGCCAGCCGATCCGCTCCAGATCCCAACACGTTTGGCTGCGCCTCCTGTAACGCGTCCTTCCTGCTTGCTGGGATGTGCTGTTGCAAATGATGAGTCAAGCTTAAATAACTTACCCCAAATTTACACTGTCAGCGTCATTGTGTTCCTCAGAGTAGACTAGAGGATTTTCCTTTCCAGTTTATGTATATTTCTGTTGAGTGCCCAGCATTTCTTTACAGGTTAGCTGATTTTGTTACCTTCTTTTATTCAAAGGGGAATTGATTTTGAGAACTATTCCCCAAGACGTCTGTCTCACCTCACTTATACAGCCTTTGCTTGTGATTACAAAACTTAAACATTCAAACTATCCCTACAGAGAAGATACTACAAAAAAAATTGAAATAAATAATTCAGACTGAAAGTTAAAAGCCTAAAGCAAATATCCGTGCAGATTTATTTATTCAAAAAATATCGGTTGCTGTTGCACAGCAAAGATTAAATACTCTATTAGCAGAAAACAAACAAAACAGAATGAGCCACAGCAATACAGACACACAGTGAAAACAGTAACGGCAACTCTGGGAAATTCCTATCAGTTCCAGTGCCATCATCTCCAACAGAGAGTGCTTTATCCTTTAATATTGTCAGTACAGGCAAGAAAGCTGACCATGCATAAAAAAGCAGAGCTGAAATGCAGTCTGCCAGTATGGGTAACAAACACCGTTCCCCTGCAGGCAGTGGGTTTCCTCGGCACACAGAGCATACGCACATGCCTGCCTGCCAGTGGGCTGGAGGTGGCACACACTGCTGCATACCAGCCAAGGAGGATCAGGGGCTGCGAGCTTTGTCAGGACACAAAACGTGCAGCCACAGACACTGACCAACTCTCAGAAGGCTGCAGTGGGCCAGGTAGCTTCCAAATCCTCATTACCTGGATGCTGAAAAGCCAATTCCAGGTTTTCCAAGTGTTTGCATGACACTTTGTAGTAACTGTGATTTGTTGGGTTATGCAGAATGAGTTTCTGTACACAGCTCCCTCTCCACCCCCAGTCCCTCAAATAACAGGTGATGGCAGTCATTTGACCCACCTTAGCATCCAAAAGTTGGATACGGGCTGGAACTAACTGCCTCACTAAAAAAAGAATTAAAAGTAGCCCCACAAAAATTAAAATGCTTCTATAATTTGCGCAGAGTCACTTATACCCTGTGCCTTTACAAGTAAGCAAGTAATTACAGAGCAGTTGTAATAAATTTTTCAAATGAAAATTCTATAAAAAAGGAATTACTAATTATATTAGTAGCGCTGCCAAGTGCATAAATCCAGTTTCATATGCAAGACTTTCCACGGATAACTTAAAGACACAATAAACGGTGCAAGGACACACAGTGTCGAGGTATCATCAGACTACCAAAATTTTGAAAGCACAACACAAATAGCACAAATAAGGGTGTATGCTGACAGAAGGTCTGCTAGCCTGGCAGGCGAGATGCCTCCCGCAAGTCACTCCCTTTAAAATACACTCTGATAATACCTTTTATCTGGATATTCCTACAGAACAAAAAAACAGCCGAGTTCTACACGTTCTCCTGGAGCCAGGTAGCACCAAGTGTTGTGCCTTTTCCAGTGACCACACTTAACATTTTCACAAATGCATGGGTGTCTTTATAAAAATATCTTTCTGCAGGCAGTGTGTAGATCTGTTCTGTTGTGATCGTTCTCTTCACAGTATTTCTTCCCTTTTCCCACAGCACATGTACAGAAAGAGCCTTTCCACAGAAAGGACTGCGGGTACTGACTCAGCAAGATTGTGCTTGCTAACTACATACATGATAGTCACCAGTTTGTGCAACTGAACAACATTTATTCAAACAAAACAAAACTCCACAGTTAGAATGAGCAAATAACAGTGCCCAGCTATAGGGCTCAGCAATTTGTATCCTGGAGCAGAATTTCTCTTAATATATACAGACATTCTGGGAGGCTTCATGAAGTCAGGCCTTAAATTTAGAAGTCATCTCCAAGCTGTAAATGAAATGATTCATCAAGATGGTAACAGCAGTATGCAAAATGGAGTCATTTGGAGAAGAATAATGTAGACAAGTATTTGTGGAGTACAGGGCTAATTGTAGCTTTTGGAGCCGTCTAAATATTGATTATGTTATCCCATAAAGGTGTAACTTTTCCAGTATTTTATGATAAATCTGCCACTGTGCATAATTAACCAGCAAATATTCCAGCACATCCTAACACAACAAAAATCTAAATATATTCTGGAGGGGAAGGGACAGAGGGAAAGAAAAAGTCTTTTCCTGTCTAGAACAGGCAGTTTTGTAGCTTTCACCAGTGCTGCTACTTTCTTAGCAGGAACACCAAATTTTAGCTCAATCTGCCCAGTTCTCTGGAACCTACACCTCCTTGTTTTCATCTCAACTTGTGGCCAGTAAAATGGGGCATAAAAGCAGAAGGGTCTTTCCAAGGCCCTCTAGTCCAGCCCTCCCATGTGCAAACGCCTCAAGCGACCCCATTCTTCAACCCACGCTTAGCTCCATCCTAACATGAGCTCTATTGCTTGCACCCCCTACTTCTGCAAGAAGGCTCGTACAAAACCTCAAGGCTTTAATAAATAGAAATTGTCTGCTAGTCTTCAATTTGTGTTTGCAGCCATTCTTGCTCCAGGTAATTCTTGTGCCAATGCTGTCCTTCAGTTTACACAGCTTTTCACCTCCCCACTTTATTCCTTTGACATTTGTAGATGGACCAACCGTATCACCTCTCAGCCTTCGTTTTGCCAGATTAAACAAGCTAAACAAGTTTTTTATTTCCTCTCATAAAACAACCCATTTTCCTGATCAGTTTGAATTGTCCTTTTCTGTTCTGCTTTCTATTGATGTTTCCTGAACACTGCTGTCCTCAGTTGTACACAACGTAATATTGCCTTGTTCAGAGGCCTTCATAGTGCCCTATGGCTATCGATTATTCCTCCTAGAAGTATCCCAGGATTGCATCTGCCTTTCTCACACCAACAAATAGCATGTAAGTTTTAATCACTAACATCATTTTCTGCTAAAACTCCTAGAAAGTTGTTTTTCTTCTCATTTGCTTAATAAAAATGCCCTTTAATCTTTCCATTATCACAGTGCATTTAAATTTGTAAATAAAACTGATACAGCCTCTTACAAATCAAGGTTACATTGTTGCTACAAGAAAGTTGGTATAATAGCAATTAGCACATACTGTCTGAGGCTAAGAAATCCTATACTCCGAATAACACACATCGCGTGTGAAAGCTACACTGTACGCTGCCAAGGCTGTGAAGCAGTGGTGCAAGTCTCCTTGGAAAGAAGGTGCAAGAGGAAGGTAGTGTGTGGAAATGTAATAAAACTGTCAGCTTTAACTGCAGAAATATTCCAGTGTGTGAATTATTGCTAAATACACGCAAATTAACAAAGTTTGTTTTTGCACAGCATGAGAACAGAACATATGTGGGGCAGGGGGAAGTGAGAGCCTATCTCAAAGAATAAAACTCATAAAAGTTAATCTCCGCCTTTCTTACCATTATATTCCCAAAGTCAGAAGCTATGTGATTATCTTCCATTAACATAGTGTCCTCCTTAAATTTCTAATAAAATATTTATCTCCAAGGAAGTTCTGCAGAAAAGACTGAATTTGCATATAAATAATAGATGTCAAAACATAAGATCCTAGGACTTGGTATTCTTACTTAGAGTGTTATACATAATTTGCATTAATTTCCTTAAATTCCAGTGTAACTCCACAGAATTCCATCACTACCAGTGGCATTGTACAATTAATTGCATTATCATTATATTTAGTGAAGTTATGACTGCTAATGAGGAATTGCCCTTTTCAGCTATGCATACTTTCAGGCAATCCATCTCATAATCTAAGCACAGCTTCTTAAGTCTGCACTTCGTGGAGGGAAAACAGGATCACAACAGGCTTTCAGGATAAAATCTGAAAACTAAATAAATGGAAGCTATTTTTTTTCCAGAGGACAACGAGGGAAGCTTTCGGTGCAGGAGCACCAAATTCACTGGGCCACTGATGGAGCCAACTGCTCAACAGAAGGCCTCTAACGACACCGCCTCTACCTGCCAGCTACAAGCCCAACTGGTCATTAAACACTCACACAAGCTCATAATCAAAGCAAGGCAAGAGAGAATGCACAGTTATTTGTAGGTGATCGAAAACACAGCTCCCAGACACCGTGCAGTCCGAGCACTTGCTGCCAGATCCAGGTGGCAAGTGGGTGTTTTTCCTGTATGCGTGCATTTAAGTTACAACATAGAAGAAATGTCCCAGAGGAAAGCTCGTCTCCGCAGATAAGGATCCACCACAATGGGTTTCAAATTAAAGTAAAAAGAATCCTGAATGTTAAAGGTGAACTTCGATTAAAGATTCATTGCACATTTTGCTCTACTCCATGATAGAAACTTCTTACAATGCCAACAGCAAAGTCACTTTTTTTTTTTTTTTGCGGGGGGGGGGCGCGGGGGGCAGGAAGGGGGACACACATGACACAAACGGTCAGTTTTTGAAAGACAGCTTAGAACTTGTGCTCTAGGGAACAAAGGAGGCAGCGTTACGTGTAAAATGTAATACTAAGAGGTAGAACTTGGAACATTGACATTATAAAAACTGGGTAGCAATGGGAAATAGTATTTTTACAAAGGTTACAAACATGAATGTGAGACCTAAGGGCAATTTTACAGATGCTGCTAAATAACATGGTGCTGTGTGTTCCCCCTTCTACTAGAGAGCTAAAAGAGGCAAGTGATAAAAGCAGGAGTGCTGGAGCTGTGACGCTCACCAGACTAGAAGGAGCCACAGTCCTGTCACCAAGAGCAGGCACGCGTTCACCAGAGGTAAATAACCTCCAGGATGTCAATACAAGCAGAAATACAAGCAGATGGTTGATAAATAAACTTCTGGAAGAGACTGTCTGTCAATTTGCCTTCTTTAACAAAGTCCACACAACTTAACCAGAGGATTACTACGCTCACCTCCATGTACCTGCACTGAAGGCAGTAAGGGAAACGGAAGAAGTGGCTGTACCATTTGAGCCACTGACTAAAATTAATGCCAAGTAGCGATGCTTCCAAAGCCATGCCTAACATGAGTAAATACAGCTAGCAAATACAACGTAGAAAAATGAAAGACTTCGCATAGAAAGTCTTCTTAGAAGCATTTATGTAACCCAGTAATTTTAAGGGGAGTCCTTTGTTTTTAAAAACACTGAGAAAGCACTGATGTAACTGAGGAATGAACAGAGTAAAAGAATAAAAGAATTTTTCTTTTCCATCTGCTTCTTCTAATAAATTCTGACAGAAGCTGCACGATGCACCTAGATGCAGGGGGCAGAAGCTCACAAGGCTCTTGGCTATCACCCTGCTAGAGATATTATTGCTTTAGCTGTTTTATAGCCCTTGTAGACAGAAAACCAGCTGACTTCCTACTGTGACATCTGTACTGGGTCTGGCTGGGATGTTAACTTTCCCTGCAGCAGCCCATACAGTGCTGTGCTCTGCACTTGTAGCTAGAACAGCAGTGGTATCACACCAGTGTTGTGTCTGCTGCTGAGAAGTGCTGGCACAGCATCAGGACTCTCTCTGACCCTCCTAGGGGGTGAGCAAAAAGTGAGAAAGAAACATCAGCAGGGCAGCTGACCTAAACCAACCAAAGGGATATTCCATACCATATGATGTCACATTCAGCAATAAAAGGTGGAAAAAGGAAGAAGAGGGGAGGGGTGGGCTCTCATTGCAAAAACGTCTGTCCTCCTCCCGAAGACCGGCTACGTGCGTTGAGGCCCTGCTTCAAGGACGTGGTCAAGCATCGCTCATTTGTGGGAAGTAGAGAGTAATTTCTTTCCTCTGCACTTCCACATAGCCTTTACTTGTTTTGTTTAGTTATTCCCTTTCCCCCTCCCTTTCCCCCTTTCCCTTTTTTTCCCTTTAGTTGAATTGTTTAATTAATAATAATATTTCCTTAATTATATATATATATATATATTTTTTTTTTCCCCTCTTTAATTAAATCATCCTTATCTCAACCCCTGAGTTGTTCATTCCTTTACTTCTTCCCCTCCTCATCTGAGGAGGGGGAGTGAGAGAGCGGTTGTGGTGTTCAACTGCCTAGCATGGTAAAACCACCACAACATCCCAATAGAAAACCATTCAGGACACCAGCAGACACTCCAGAATTTATGTGGAAAGGCTCATGGTTCATGTGTGTAGGTAAGACGTGTAGCCATGAAGATCTCTATCAACAGCTTTAGACCAAAAAAAAGAGAACCTATACTGAAGGAGGAGACACAGGGTGGAAAGTGCAGTTTACCAGTTGCAGCTTGGTGTCTTTTCTGGTTTTCATCACCTGACAACTCAGATGGTCACTGCAGCCAACTGACAGAATAACTGAAGTGGCTGAGACGTAGTTGGCTCTAACCAGCAAATAGAGCATTTGACACTCAGGTACGGTGACTCACACCAAGCTGTTGCAGAAGCACCACAGCACCCTCAATTATGCCGGCACTGAACATTACACTCATTAAGACTGAGTCAGAACCATGGGCCCAAAGAGCAGGGTTTTTCCACCCAGATGTAATGTTTTGGATGACAAAGGGGAAGATGAGAAAACCCTCCAAGTTTGAAGTCATTACAGCCTGACTTCAACATCGTTTGTTAAAGTTGTTTGTTGATCTGTTCTGTCTGAACAGAGCAGCCAGAACGCCTCTGCGAGCCCGACCTGCCACTTGCACCGTGTATTTTGTACAACAGGTTTTCAGTTCACTTATTTATGAACCTGAGGCTTTCAGCTCTTTGACACTCTTTCTGCATTTCAGATCCATCGTTCTGAACCTCTGCACTCCCTCCAAAGCCTCCCATGCCTGGGTCTACCACTGCTTTCTCCGCAGCTGTAAGCTCATCAATTTGAGCCATTTTTGTTTGCCTCCGAGATGATGCTGAGCTGAGAAAGCTGTGGAGAGAGCTGACAACACAAATCTTTTATATTTAGATTAATCAATTAAAAGGGCATTACAACAGGACGTTAGGTTGCCAAACGGATCTGTATTTATGCCCTTCTGCCTGGAATTCCCCACTCACTATTTACCATCACACCAGTCATCTTTCATCCAGCCTCTCAGGAAGGCGAGGTTCAGCTGTCTCTGCGAACCAGGGGCAGTCCTGCTGCCACCCCGCCACGCAGCAGACATTTTCAGGCCCTGGCCAGATGCACGGCCACGACAAAGGACGCAATAAAAGGCACAGGTCGTTAACACATTTTCAACTTCCCAGCGGCTTTTGAAGGCCGGACACGATGTCACCTCCTCGGCACTGAATTATTACAAAATTCCCCCCTCCGGCTCACAGAGCACGAGGCACAGCAGCAGCAGTTTCCATGGTGACTGTGGCACTCTGAAGCAGGATTTCTTTCTCATCAGTTGAGATGGCTCAGGCATCCATTACACATCACTGTGGTGTATTGAATAACAAGTACAAATGCTGACAAATCAATGAGACGCACAGAATTTTAAGCCCTGAAAAACGTTTGCTTTCTTCTGCATTCCCACGAGTCTGAGGCTCCCCAGCTAAGTTAGAGTGAAGGGATTTTCGAATTTGGCAAGAATCTAGGTGACAGATCCTCAAGAAGTGCAAATTGCCACAGTTCCACTGAAGTCAGCAGAGATATGACAATTTACACCCACTTAGGTTCTGCCACTGGGTAATTAGCACTTTGCAAATAACTGGAAACATACTCCCAAATAAGAACACTCAAACTTGAAGCAAGAATGTTTAAGTATAAAATTACACATTTTTTTCCTAGGATTAAGAAAATGTACAGGCTTCTTTGCTGGCTTATTCCAATGCATTACTAGAGGAAGCCAAAACTTTAATCTAGTTACTGGTCTTTTTGTTTCCCTAATGAAACCAGGATGAAACCATAATAGTGTTATCTGCATTGATGTGTCGAATGGAGTACATCAGGTACATCTTCCACTGCGTACAACCCAAATGCTCATTCACTGCTAATCTGTTTAATTCCCCACGTGTCACCCAGCACCTCTAAATGCTGGCCTGAGCCAGGCCCTCAGTCATGACCTGCTTTCCTGCCCACTGCATTTTACAGCCTTGTATCTCAGACATGGCTAACAAGGCACCTCAATTTCATGTCGAACACTTCCAAGACTGTTTAGAGATTTTTCTATTTTTCACATCACAGCTCTTTGCTTTTGTAAGGCAACCAGAAACACTATTTTTAGCTAGCATTATTAACTACATTGAATATCTGTACATAGCATATAGCATTAAGGAATAATATGAAAAAAGTGATGGTCATGTTTGCCCTTCATAACACGGAAACTAACTTTTACTTACACATAATATTTACGTTCTGCATAATTTCTCTGTTAACCGATATCCTAAAAGGTCAACCAGAATGAGCCTCTCATTCGTTTACACGGGGCCGATTGGTCTAACATCAGTCTGGGGCAAAGCAGTGAAAAAATTGATATGGGATACCACTGATAAGGAATTAAAGGATCTGAACATAACTAATGCCTGCCAGCCTGTTTTTGTGGGAAATAGCACATGTCAAGCAAAGCTGACTTCATTATTCAAGGATATTCAGTGAGATTGACAAAGGCAACATATCTGTAAGACAGATTTTGTACAGCATTTTAGTTAGTAGCAAACAGCACTCTAATATAAAAAGAATAGTGCTATCCATTATCTATAACACACATTTAATGGATTAAAAGCTGGCTAGCTGACTTTTCAAAAGTAGTAGTCAACTGGGAATTACACATGAATAGTGAGTTTTGGAAAAGGAGGCTGTACCCTGGAAAGCAATGACTCTGGAAGAACTAAGGCTTGAGAGTGGACAAGGGACTAAGCCCACATGTGCATGCAACCATGGAACAGAATTGCTGTCATGCCTGGCACTAACAATGGAGAACGGGGGCTGATGAAGGTGTCCGCAGGACAGCCACAGATAGCAAAGAAATAACTGCACATCTCTGCCATGTGTTATGCCCAATTATAACAGTTTTAAGGATGAACATTTTTGAAAGCTGCACAACAAAGATTCTCTTCCTTGTTCTTTCTCCAGGATGCAGATGCACCTTGTGCATATCCAGCATGCACGAACCTGCATTGAGCTGCAGCCGAACCTACAGGCCAGCCATGCAAGACACCAGGCACCTTCTGCATTTACCCACAAATGCAATTCATCATCCCACACGCATACTCACTGGTGGAAGGTCAAAAAGGTAGAACCACCAGCGATTCAGAAGTCCCCAGCATTTGATTCTTTCTGTTATCAACACTGAATGCTCAGAGATTGAGAGCAGAGAGATATGTTTGCAGTCCAGCCCCAGCACCAAGCTGCACCCTGCCCTACATGAAGCTCATGCTGAGGAGCTCATCTAGCCCCTGCTAACGCCCTGATGGTAGCAGCTTGCATCTTTCCTCTGTCAATTTATTCCAAGGGCCCAGAATGCTAAGTCTTGCAAATTCAACATGAATTCCAAACCTTTGCCCCTAAAAAACAAAAACAAACAAAGAACATTAAAGTGTTCACCTGCAGCCCTGCACAAGGTGCTGAACTATTCATAATTAAAGCCTACTTTACTGATGTTTACACCATCAGGTAATCTTTGGCTTTAAGCAACATATATAATTGCAGATGCACACACATGCATGTATATTTTAATGCCATTCCACAGCAAGTAGAAGCTTTTTACACACCCCCCCCCTCGTTCTGCTCCTTTTCTGCCTTTGAGAAATGCAGAGCCATTCTCCCCCATTCACTCCCACAGAGTGTTCTGTATTAGCTAGGGAAACAGAGGATGTCCAATAGCAAGGGGGGAAGAATAAATCATTGTTCTCAGCTAAATGGAGTAGTGCAGATCTGCTAAAAATGCTGCCTTTTATCAACAGTGCAAATAATGAAGATTCTATGCACTGAGGACAATGCAATGAGCCACTGCACTATTGATGGGGTATTTGTACAACTCCGTGAGTTATGTTTCAAAAGCAAGCTCTACTGAAGACAGAATTTTTGTTCAGAAGCTGAGCATTTAATACTGCTCTTCAGACAATGTATAGGTTTCCCCAGCTAGGCCTAAAAGAAGTCTAAGAGAAAGAAGTGCTTTCTTGCATGTCCCTGTTCAGTCACTGCTGTACTTTCAACAGCGCCCCCCCGTTATGTGACTGCATTTCAATATTCATGTGCATGTGTGCGAGTATAGGGGAGGATCGTTAGAGTATGTTCGTAAACCAATCTGCATGGCAGCACGTTTAAAATTTCATCTGTGGGGGATTACTCATTGGCATATGTGAAACGGAAGTTATCGCTCTAGACCCAGGACTGCTTAGTCTAGCTGGTGCCCCATTTCTGACAGTCGCCGGCATGAGATGCAGTAGAAAATCAATGGCTTTCACATGAGACATCAGAACCTCATGGAGGTATGATCCTAAATCCTAAGCAACTATCTACTCTGTACTTACTCCATTAGCAGATCTAAGGTAAACTTGATTTACTTATACAATTATAATTTATATTTTAATAACTAATGCTGCAACAAAGTATCTAATTTTGTTGATGCTAGAGATATTTCATTGTTTGCCATTTTTTACTTGAAACTCCTGGGACTGCTGACTTTGTAACTTGTTTATACTGTCTCCAAGCAGGCCATCTGCATTTATTTCCAAAGAAAAGCACCACCAAAGTGGTTGACAACTCCTGTACATTGGATGTCATCCTGCTCCTGCCAGATGGACTGCCGATTCCATCTGTGAGCAAGGATGGCAGGCACCAGCCCTGAAAGGGCATCCTTTGGTTGTCTGAAGCACACAAGCAACCACTGCATCAACAACAGACATCTAGCTTGTTCTGCCAGCAGGCAAGAGTTGCTTTCCTTCCCTTGCTTTCCCTTTTCCCACTGATGCGGGGCTGGAATATGGACATTTAGGACTGCTAAACCACCGAGTGAGGACCTGACTACATGGCAGACCAGCTTTGAATACTTATGGATGTAATTATTTTTTAGAATCATGTAACTGAGTAAATTCACGGCTACCACTACGCAAATACAATTTTTGAATAACTCACCTGAGAAAACTGGGAAAGCCATTCGCAGGCTGTCACATCACCAGAAGCAAGACCTGAATTCAGTTGTCCTTTTTTTTTAGGTTTGGTTTTGGAGGCATTACTAAAAAGCAAGGCACTCAGTAACAAGACAGAACACCTGAACTACTGTCAGTGAAAGACTTAAAGCCATAACTCTCTGCAGTAGTTTGCAAGAAGTGCATAAGAGCATGCTTATTAGGGTATAAAGATGAAAGGACAATAAATATGTGTACAAAAGCACAATATCTTTAAAAAAGAAATACAGTGAAAAATAAAATTACAAATGAAAACTAGACATTAGCTGTGACAGTGCTGGCTGAAGCCAGAAATGGTAACCAGTATTTCAAACTCCTCAGGTTTATTTAATTTTTAACCCAAAGAACAGCAGCTTCTCCTATTGCTTTTTTCAATATATTTAAAAATACAGAAATCACAGATATATTTTTTTTAATGGAAGAACCAGAATATATTGAAGATAGTTGAAGCCTTCAAAACATTTCAAAATGTTGTTCTTTAAATGGTAGCACATGGTGAGAAATAACTATCTACAAAACAGAAGAAATCAAGAAGGCTTTTCCACTGAGAGTATGTCTGCTTAAATCCTACCTGCTTTGCAATGGAATCTTTTTTTCTACTCTTTTATGTGCATGCTTTTAACATGTATCTTAAAACCCTTGGGTTCAACCATGCCTTATTACATTTTAAAGCTTTTGGATGGTAGCAGAAAAATGCTCTGCGCTATAAAACAGAACACGGCTGAGGCTTGATAGGTTTGCTTCTCTTTTCTACCCCACAAAACACTTTCTAAATGCTATTAAAATTTAGAGTGTGCCATAATAACCAAGCTGCATTTTTTCCACATTTAAGTCAATTGACTTTCAAGTTTTATCTTTCCATGTACTTTGACTCAAATAAAGTTGTTTCCTCAGTTTAAGAGGACTGTGGAATCTCTCATTCTTATGAGAAGCAGTCCCGTGAGCAAAAGTCTACATACTCAAAGTGCCATTGTCCAGCAGAGCAAAGCAGGAAAGTTCCAAAATGTTTTATTGCAGCTACAGTTGGAATGAATAAAAAAAAAAAAAAAAGCACAAAAAAAAAACACAAGCCAATGAAATTAAATAGAAAATATTTAGAGTTCCCAATGCTGAGCTCTTATCTCAGATGTCAAGACGTGTTATGCATGGACTTTTAAAAGATGCCCATGTTGTCTGCTGGACATTGCTTTGCATGGACATGGCTAAGCCTTACCTGGCAATTGTTACTTGCTTGGCTCCTCTAGAGTTTGAGCTCCTTACAAGGGTTCACAAACGCGCTTCCTCAGAAAGCGCTTTACCTTAGCTAACGCATTTAAACCCTAGAATAAGGTTAACAGAATGCCTAGCTTCAAAAAAACGGTAACTTTCTACTTCTACTGAATTTTAATTTGAAGTGTGAAGCTACAGAGCGCCCCTGCTCCCCAGCACCTCAGAGTACTCATTACTGCCTCCCCGTGCTTGCCCTGTAATGCTAATGCTGCAGGAAAGTTGAAGAGTGTTTATTATGTTCAGCTAAGCAGTTCAAAGCAATAAAGCTTGCAATCTGTACGAAAAGGTGCAGACATCGCACAAAAAGTATCCTGAGCGGAGCAGGGGGCTGGGATGTCGGCAGTGGTGTCACCTGTGATTTAGCAGCCTTTGCTGGCTAACCTGCGGACAAAGCAAGCTGAAGTGTAAACACCCTAACACCATCTGACGGGAGGAAAGTAAAAATAAACATAATAAATCAAACTGAATGGCTATTACAATGTAAAGTTCGGTTTTGTACCTCTTTCATGTCAAGGGAGCTTACAGGAAGGAAGGCTCCTTTCGTTGTTACCTGGGGCTCTGTTCTTTACAGCAAATTGGACCTTTCGCTCTGAAAGAAATAATTACTCTCTGCGGAGAAGGGAGCTGGTCGTGAATGCTGATATGACACACAATGTCACCTTGCCAGTCAAAAGAGGGCTCTGGCACTCCAGCTTGGGCTCCGTCCAAATGCCGATCTCTCTCATAATGGAGGTCACCTCTCCACAGAATTTGTTGACGATCTCCAAAATGACAAGGAAGAAGGCTCCTGTCAGCACTCTTTAGGAGAGAAAAAGACTGTAAAGGGAGGACAGAAATAGGGAAAAATGCAGGCAAAGGTCACTTTTTACATAAATTGGACGGTTACTGAGGTGTATCTGGGTCCAAAATTAACTCCTAGAAAAACTGATCCTGACACAGAGCAGTCTGCCTAAAAACACTGGACTCACACTGCTAGCAAAGGTAACTTGCAGATTAAATTCAGAAGCTGGTCAGACACCACAGCCTGACTTCATCAGAAAAAGTTGCATTTTGTGTACTGTCCGGAGCTGGGGTTTCAAGTGCCCTTATTTTTAAACGAGCCAGTGCCTGTGCTGCCTTGCCTGATGGGCAAGTCATAGCGCAGTGAGATCACTGAGAACTTCTGAACAAAAGTTTTGTTTTCCCACTGAATACTGCAAACAGCACCTCCATGAGATATAGCATATCTGGATTTTTCGCTAGACTGTTTTTGTCAGCACGGGGCCATCTCCCATATTCAGCAGCAGCATTTCCCCCTGCCTTGGGCACACTGAGTCACACCTATATGATCTGTGCGTGACTACATTCATCTCTGCAGTGTCTCTAATGTTACAAACAAAATTACAATAATCAGATTGTGCTAACGGGTAGGAAGGGGAATAATTTTCATCTGAACTGTAGGCAAATTGAAGCTGAAGACAGTTTTGAAACAGGACCTCGCAACGTGTTTAACTAGAAAACAGTTTTGTTTAAAGTTACACATCTGATGTAAGGAGTCACAGTACGAACACGCCTCCTTAGAACTCTCTAAGGATACAGAGACTAAAATGAGCTACATCTAAATTACTTCAAAGGAACACTGAGGAAGAAAAGAAAAAAGGAGCCAACAACATAAAACAAGCTTCACTCCACCTCCCCACCACACTCTGCCTCGCTGAAGGAAGTACAATGCAGCGGGAGTAGTCCTCAAAAAAAGAAAATAGCAGGCATCAAGACAGAAAACAACAAGTTTTTGTAGATGATAGAAAATAGGAAATTCTTTCTCAGCTTAGGTAGGACATTAGGAAATCTTTATGGCAGTGTGATTTATTACATTTTAAAATCACCTCCTGGCCAACTGATGAAGTTTTATCATCTAAAACATTTTAGATTCTGCACAATATTAGGAAATATACCGCAGGGTATAATCCAACTTGGCTCAAAAGACAGGACAAATCACTTAATAGATTTTCCCTATATATAGTTTCTATGGTTCAAGACATGTTGGAATTACAAAGAATTAACAAAGAAATTTTTGTATTATATCATACTTGATTACAATTTTCTTCAACTGACAGCACTGTCGCTTGAACCAAGTATTGCCAAATAGGCCATTTATGCCAAAACCTGCGGGAATGAGCTTGCATGTTTTTAACAAGCACTTATTTATGAACAGCTTGACGACCTGTTGCATTTATCTTCCTGTAATCTCCTCCCAAGTCGTGTGACAATGCGTACACCATGTTCACCCTTCAACGGACTAGGAGCACTCACTCACTGCAACTCACTTGTCCTTAGGTAACCTAAGAAAGTGTTTCAGCACCTGCTAAGATCTCACGAGCAAGCCCTAACTGAAAGATGCTCAGTGAATTCCTTCCCTGCGTTTTTTTCTTTCTTACTTTACCATTACCAGTAAATACAGAAGGTGGAAAACACTGCAGCTGTAAATTCAGGTTATAATGTACCATCCCAAGGAAGCTCTTAGACACTCTCCCTAACTCACGGGAGCCAGGGACTTTTTAAAGCAAGTTTCCTCTGCTACACATATTTGGTCTGAGGAGGGCAATTTATAATCACTGGCAGTTCCACAAATACCAGTGATTTAGTTCCCCCAAATACTTGTCTTCCATGAAAGCTGAGAACCTCTGAATTTTACAGGAGTTTTTACAAGTCAGACAAAAGCTATTAATAAGACTGAAAACTACAATATCCCCAAAGGGGGGATGGGAATAGAAATCAACACCAGAAGTAAAAGATCAAGGGAAACTGCTGTGACAGATGGTGTTCTACAAAAGGTCAACCCTTGGCTCATTCTGATGTTCATTATTTATTAACAATCTTTCTAACATTGGCATTACAGCAAGAGTCCAGCATTATGCAGATAATAAAATGCTATTTTATAGTTCAAGGTCTCCTGCAGGTATAGCAAAAAGTTTACAGAGTGATTCCTACATGTTGCGCAGCACTTCTGAGGATATCCATACTAGCAAGTCAATGGAAAATTTACCAAATAAAGATGAAATTGAATGCGAAAAGGTTCATAGCACTCCTAGACCCCAGAAGACTCGCTAGTAACTCTGACGCATGCTGACTTGCATGATGCTTTTCCCCTGCCACCAAGGTGCATTGTGAGTCTGAATAAGCTATATACAGCAGCTACTGACTCACCTGCCTGTCCTCCAGTTTATGGAGACTTTTTCACCAGTTTCCCATTCCTCACCCAGAACAAGACAGCCAAGGTAGCTTTTTTAGAATCTACTACTGGCAGTAACAACTCATAGGTTATACCTTTCAGGAAGTTGTCTTTATTTAGCTGCATTACATTTGAAGACATTTTAACAACAGATGCTTTTTAAAAACAAACAAACAACAACAAAAAAAAAACCTTCCAAATCACCAATGAGAAAAAGCAGGGAGAGGGAGCAAACACAGAAAGGCACCAAAGGAGAAGAAATTTCATCCTATTCAGTAACAGTCTAGGAGCGGTATGGAACTGTCCTTGTAATGAAATTGATATACCAAGAGAGATTTTCATATTTGCCAATGATATTCCCATTAACAGACTAGTCGCTGCCTGGAATCTGTAGATTTACGCAGCACAGAAAATGACCCTGTTACCCCTAGCAGCAAACCTACTTCCAGAGAAACTTGCATGTCCCCAGACTGCGACATGCATTAAAGAAGTAGGAAGGAACAGACTAGCTCAAGTTTGATTAAACTTGGATTTGTCAACGTATTTGCATCCCACGTACCTACCCGCAGCTCTGCTTTGGAGCCCTCCCTGCCAGTTCCTTCGCTGGAGACGAGCTGCCCCAGCCATGCCCGGGGTACAAGGCACAAGGAACTCCTCCCCTCCTTGGGCACGGCTCAGGCTGCCCCCATCCAGGTGCCCACCCCTGCGTCCCCCCCCCCAAATAATATTCAAACATGCCAGTCAGCATCTTTGCAAGGTGCTAGGAACCGGTATATGGCACTGAGGTAGTTAGCATACTTTATTTCAGGCTTGGCCACAGTACTAAGACACACAGCATAAACAGAAGGCCCAAAAGTAAACTCTGCATTTGTTCAGGTGTTTTGCTTTGGCAATATCTCTTTGGCTTCTTTTTATTAAAAGAAATATAAGCACAGCAGTTATGTTTGTTTTAAGTTAAAAATCTGAAAATGCAAATGTTTTGCTTGCTTTTTGTTGTTGCTTTTTATAGCAGTGAAATCTATTTTTTTCTAGTTTCAGGTGTGAGTAATCAGAAAAATGAGTTTATACAATACTGATGTCATTGCTAAAGCCAAACCAGAATAAAACCTGGAAGATACCACTGGCAAAATAAGAAACATTTTTGTTACAATAACCCCATTGTTGCCTCTGAGGAATGATGGGCATAAGCATGATTACATCAATAAAAAATAAAAACAACATAAAAAACAGGCAGAGATAAGTTTATTACTCATTATTAGCAGCCTGACATGCCCTGACTCCTTGTAAAATAAGATGAAGACCATTCTTAATAGCTGCTTGCATGACTTCCAGATAACGGACAAATTTACTTCAGGGTTGTATCTCATTCTGCAAGTGAAGAGTTTTAACTACAAGTAGGGAAAGCACCAAGGACCTCCTGTTTCCCATGGAATGGAAAGGAGTGTAAGAGCATGACTGTATTTTCTTTTGCCTTGCTCTTTAATGACTGCTTATCAATAAGCATAAATTAAAGTTCACTTTAGAGACAGGGTATGTTCTACATATAGATCTACAAGATCTGTAAGGTCCCAAAGTATTTAGGATACCCTGGGTTTTTATTCAAGAAAATTACTTATGCTTGGAAATTAGTTTATCAATTTTTATCTCTCATACCCCTAAGCAATTAAATGCCATTCATGAAGCCTGACCTGAACTCATAAGGACAGAAGAGATGTGCACACATAGATAATAAAATCAGCCATGGTAACTTCCCCCATTAAGCAACACAGAAAACAATTAGATTGCTCTCTAAATAACTGAGAACAATGAAAACTTGGAAATGCAAATTTGCAGAATTTTAATTTGACAGCTGCCCCAAAACTGAAGCTTAGTTTTTCTCCATGGATTTCAAGAGGTAAGCTGGACCTCATGGCGCCCACATGTCAAAGAGTTACTCTGTAAACCTGTGGGACCTGTGAAGCTCTGATGAGTCCGGTAGGAGAACTTTACACTCAATATGCCATTTTACAGGATTCCAATGCTTCCTTTCAAGTGCAGAACTGAGTTTGCTTTGAAGGGCCCCAGACAGCAGCCTGGAGGTTCATCCCTGCCTTGCAAGAGGTGCTGGGGGTTGCTCTGCACAACCAGAGCATGCATGAGTTGCTCAAAAAAGCAAATTAGATAGTGTCACCAGCAGCAGTACAGGAGCAAGAGCTATAAACTGAGCGGAGAAAGGTTAGATTCCACTACTGAACTTATCCTAAAGAACATCACACTATTCTAGACGTAAGGATGCAAACAGACAGCAGTGCTGCCCAGCCTGAAAGACAGCCCCCCTTTGGTGGGCTAGCAGTATGCAACACCTACACACGAGCAATACCTGGTTTTAGAGGCCGTCCTTGTGGAGGTTGTGACAATTTCCAAATGTGGCCAGAGAGGTAAGAGTAAATTTTCCTCTGTGTGACAGCTCAGAAGATAATGGAACAGGGTCCTCTCCCAGGATTTCCAGAAGCATCTCTATTATTGGCAATTCAGAGCCTTTCAAAAAGCCTCAACAGTATAAGAGTTTAATGCACTAAATGCCTCCCCCAGTCATGTGTTGCTTCACAATATCCTAAATACATGCCACTTATTTATCAGCATAGACTTTTGTATCAGATGCCCCAGACCTTACACTTTAATGACTGTTTCAATTTTCCGCTCTTCGCTTTTCTGTTTTATAGCCAATACGATTCAAAGCCAGGGCACATCACTTTGTTCTCTTGTATAAAGGCTCCTTTCACTTGTGTACTCTCAGCTTGCTTTTTCCCTTGGTCTACGCCTTATCATTTGGGCATAACAGCACAACATTTACACTTCCATAAATGTCAGACCAAAGTAATACATAACGGTTTATTTTATCTCACAGGTTTACTTGTAGCTGCACGTGGAGTAAAAAATCTCCAAGAAGTACTAAATACTTTCTTTGCTTTCTTCTGAAGGTGCAGGGCTGGGTGGCATAGGACATGAAACTGAGATCCCATTGCCAGGACCTGGAACACACCACATCAAGAAATCTTTACTTTCAGATTTAATCTGGAACTACAAAATTGCAAGGTTAAGAAAAATAGAAAACACAAATCAGTGAGTAGTTTACCCATTTTCCAAATGTTAACAACTTCAAAACGTTGTTTTAACTTTTGTACTGTATGGGGTTTACAACCAGGCAAAATATCAATGGTGCTTTTCCATTAAAAATACACTATTAGCTCCCAGCACTGCCTCCATGATACGATACTACATGATACGATAATAACTGTCTTTGAAAACAATGATATTTAGTTGGAAGGCCATGTACTTTTCTTTTTATGGCCCAAGTGCCTCCGCAGACAGTAACCCTTGTTTAGCCATCCACATTGTACCACAGCAAAGTCAGATCACTCAACAAGAGACAGGAAAGACTCCCATATTCTCCTCACATTTTCTAAACTACAGCAATTTTCAGCAGTTTGAATTTATGTCTGTGAAAAGTTTAATGAACTTCTAATGGATTCCTGAGAAAAAGCAAACAGCAACAGGTGCAATTTTCTGTATTCTGTATTCTGCCCTTGCCAGGATTCTGGGCAGAAGCGTGCGTGTTGGCCATAAGGCATCTACAAGACCTGAACACTGCATCTGAGCACAGAGCAATTAGCAGCAGACACTGTAATAGGAGCAGAGATGGCTTTGCATCTAAGGACTATGGGAAATCAAACAGGGTCTTTTCAAAGAAACGGCACAGCCTGGGTGCAGTAGCAATTAGTAACATGACAACTCATGCATCTCAGCAAGACAGATTGATGCTTAAGGTAAAGCTGCCACACCATCAGAGCTGCTAGAGCACAGATTTGTTTCAGAGTATTCTCACACCAGCCTTGTTATCTAAAAGAAAGCAAACAAAACTCCAAGCAGGAAAGAAAAATCCTGCTGGGATGTCTGATCTTCCTGTGCCAATATCTGCCATTCGATTCTGCAAACACTGTCAGGATCTTTTATACGTACCTCTCTCAAACCATGCTATGGTTCTGTGACCCTTCTCTCCCCTCATAATCGCCAGTGTCAGGGCCGTAACATCACTCAAGCCTCTCTATTAAACCACTTACAAGTGAAAGTTGAGGTTGGTAATGGCTAACCAAGCAGCAGGTCCTGTCACTGATCCCAGCTAACCTCCTGTTACGAAAGCGTTGTCTCCTCTCTACACCTACCTGCTCTGCCAACTACCCAGCGTGTTTTGTCTTTCCGTCCAGAAGTTCCCTTTCTGCTACTCCCATCTACAAACTCTTTTTCCCCCTAGCTGAACTCACTGCTGCTTTTACACGTCCTCCCCAGAAACTCAGGGCATGGCAGGACCTTCTCAGAGGCTACAGATTACCTTTCACAGTCTTCATGGAATGCCACTTGCACTACTTTCATTTCCACAGTCTGCGATACCACAAGGGTGAACCGCAGAATAGAAAGAAGCAGGAAGGCCCCCTTGAATAAAGAAAAAGGCCTATGGTACAATAAGCAGAATTCCATTACTTGCAGCCTAGTGAGTAGTGGCCATGGGATATTCTACGTGTGAGATGCTTTTTAAGAGTTTGGCTTCTGCTGACTGTGAATGAAAATGTGTATAAATGAACACAGTACACTGGCAATGATGTTAAATGGTGCTTCGTATAATTATCACTGTTCTGTGGTGCCATCAACATGCAAAGGCACAGAATTCTAATGACCAAGTTCATATCATAGTTTGGATTTGTTGTCTGAAACCACCTGGCTGTAAAATATCCCGACGTTCACAGCTGCGAGTGGCACCAGACCTACAGGCAGAGGGAAAGATTCTGTTTTGGCAACAGACAGCCCATTTTGGGTGTGAAAAACAACGCTGCTCTAATACACACAGAAATAACACTTTTTCCCTTTAACAAACAATGGTCAGAGCACAGACTATACTCACAAAACTCAGCCTACTGCTCAGCAGCTGGATCTCCCCCCACGCCACGCAAGCTCCCCCTCGGGGCCGATGCACGCCCGGGTCAGCACTGAGCAGCCTGAGGACTGCGAGCCTGGGTCTTCCCAAAGTTGCTGCACTTGCTGGAATTCTGATAACAAATCTGTTTTTTTTACAGTTCTCCATATTAATGGGAGTGACCATAAAGCTTCTCTGCCTTGAGACATAGAGCTTCAGACCAAAAATTCATCTGAATGCTTTTGCGGAGAGCACTAGTGTGGACCCACACCACTTCTCATTACAAAAGGACCAGCAGCAGGACTGAACAGAGTTAGTATGGAAGTGCTTTCCACAGCAAAAGGGATGAACTTTACATCATGTAACTCTCCTAATGAAACCGAGTTACACCACAACATAAAACCCTACACAGCTTCAAGGCACTGAGCCTTGATACTTTATTTCACAACTGTGTACCTACCACTTAAGTCTGAAAAATATTACTTATAAAAGATGATTCCTAAAAGCAAAGTTTGGAGTTTTATTACACCTCTGGGCTAGACTGGCTGATCTTTGAAGAAATAAGGTTGTACTCTTTTCATTCCATATCCACAGGACAATATTTTAGCGGTGAGTGAGGTCAGAAGAAAAAGAACCACAGGGCTTTTGCCATTTGATGCATGTCTTAAGAAGTAAGACCAGTACCACTAGGCTCAAAGGGCCACCATGGTAGCCCTAATCATACAGCACACTGGAATTTCATTGATTATCCCTACCAAGGTGGGAAAATACCATTCAAAAGGCTGAGAAGCAAATGTAGCACATGAAAAGCAATCAGAAGTACAGACAAAAAAAAAAAAAAAGAAGAAAAAAAAAAAGAAAGCATAAATCATTTTCCATGGATAAAAACAAATCACATACATTCCAGCCCACTTGCTTAGAAAAATTTGCTACTGTGTCAGTCCCCTGGGCAGAATGACTAAAATGTTCTCATCTGAATCAAATTTGGAAAATGATTTCAAAGGAATTCTCTTTACTTATCTGAACTGTAGACTGCAGGAAGGTCACTGGGAGGAAGCACTGTAACAAAGTCTATCCCCACCAGGGAATTATTCCAGCTGTAGCCACTGCTGAGTCATAATGGGACAGGGGCATCCAGGCTCATTAGTAGCAGAGCAGGGTCCGTGATTTCTAATGCTGCTCAGTCTTTCGTGAGGCAACAGAGCCTGAGGTCAGTTCATGCAAAACTAGTAGTGCAAATCCTATTAACATTGATACAAGTCTTAGACTAACCTCTTGCATTGGATACCTACCTTCATTTCTTCGTATCTACATGCCCTGCAGAAAACACAGAATACTCAACATATTTTTCAAAAGTCCAATGCAGAAGAAGATTGAATACAAAATAGAAATTCTAATGGTACAAAAGAAAGCAAAAATGTAATAGAATTAAATTACATATTATTTACAAAGTTATTTTTTAAAAAACTCTTGAACAAACATTTTCAAACCACAAAGCCTGCTTAGTCTGATATCTCTGGCAATGCTCAGGGCCACAGGTTTTTAAAGACAAAGCTGGGTTACAGCCTTACTGCCACTCTGGGAAACTGCCTCACCTGACGAGTGGTTTTCCTCCGTGTTCATCTTTCCCAGCAGTACATGAACCTATACAAGACTGACTACACTGCTTGGAAATAAAACCGATAAACTTTAAATTCACACCATGAATAAGTGCATGTACCTCATCAATCTCTACTTTCTCAGGCCCTTGTGCTGTGCTTTATCATATAATTAAAGAGAAAGCACAGCATGACGGATCCCTTGGTGATGAGCGTAATCTTTCTACTTCCTCAGTTTAAGCACACAGGGGCTGGATGCTTAATCCCGAGTGCTGGCCCAGGTAAGGAAGGCAGATGTGCTCTGCCTTCAGCACCAGTCAGAGAACACAGAGTTCTCCCCTGCACCAGAAATGTGTATTCATGTTAATAATGACTCCCCAAACCAAAGTGTCCCAGAACTGAAGCCCTGGCTAGCAAACCTCTGGACAGTTTTTACAAGCAAGTCTTTACTGGTTCATGATGTGCTAGTTCTAAGAGCAATCTATTCGTAACGCTTCATGCATAGAAACACTCCACATTACAAGAGACCAAAGGCATTAAATATATAAAGTGAATGTGCCTGTCGTACTTGGGAAACCACAACAGCTGGCATGGTGGAAACATTTCCAGAATACCCAATTTTCTTGCATCTCACTATGATCTTGAGATTTGCAATCAAAGATTTGTTAAAGCAAAATGGAAGAAGTTTTGGTCAGTCTTGAGTTCTATTCTGCCAGAATGGTTATCGACTTCTCAGAGACAAAGAGCAAGAGGCACAGAACTGGGCTACAAACTGTGTGGCAACACACTATTTGAAGTTTGGTTACGTATCAGGTGGCTAAGACCAACATAAGCAACTGAGTTAACGTAAGCAAAACAACAGCAGAACCAGAAGGAATCACATGTACATTGTGCTTGACACCGAGCAGCTTTTACACCTTATATCTCTGGATTACTTTTGTCATCTGGAAGCAAGGCAGCCAACAAAGAAAAAAAGACAACTGTGTATTCAGAACCCATTTCTGAACTCAGTCGCAACCTGTTCATTAGGAAAGCCTTACTCAAAATTCAAAAAGTTAGAGCAGTGTAAGAAATAAGAACAAATCCCTGTGATGCCACATTTTTCAGTAGCTGACATAAAAAGAGGCTTCTCAACCTCAACCATTTTATAAAGCTCTCAGTTTATAATAATCATTTATATTATTATCACTATATTTAAACTTCATTTTGCTGTTTGAGCCACATTTTCTCTTTCAGAGTCTTATTTACTCCTCAGAGAGGGCATAAAACCCAGACCAAGACCAACATGATTTAGCGTTCTGCAGAGAAACCACTGGACTCTGCCCAAATCGCTGAGCTGAGGCTGTCTGCAGATAATGCATGCAGATGATGTTTATGAGGAGGGAGAACAATCACACATTCATTTTGAGCATGTCTCGCACTGTGCTACTGCCAGCCAACAAGACTCGATGAGAAATCCTCTTCTGCACTGAACACCTGCATTTCTGCAGCTTTCTACCTGAACATCTCTGTGAACTGAGGGACCTCACGGTTCAAATACAAAATGCTTTTCCTCGATCTACTGTGCTGGGTCTGCCTGGGATGTTACCTTTCCCTGCAGCAGCCCATGCAGTGCTGTGCTCTGCACTCGTAGCTAGAGCAGCCCTGGTATCACACCAGCGTTGTGGCTGCTGCTGCACGCTGCTGGCACCGCATCAGGACTCCCTCCGAGCCCCCCAGCGCCAGCAGGCTGCGGGTGGGCAAGTGGTGGGGAGGGGACATCAGCAGGGCAGCTGAGCTAAGCCGACCAAAGGGATGTTCCGTGCCGTGTGGGGTCACACTCAGCAATCAAAGGTGGGAAAGGGGAGGGGGGAGTGCTCCTTGTGAAGATGTCTGTCCTCCCAAACAACCACTATGCATTTTGAGGCCCTGCTTCCCAGGACATGGCTGAACATCACTCGTTGATAGGAAGTAAAGATATTTTTTTTTCTCTCTGTGCTTCCACACAGCCTTTGCTTGTTTTTTTCCCCTCTTCCTTTTCCCTTTAATTAAATTAGAGCTTTTTTATTTTTTTTTTTCCTCCCCCTCTTCTGAGGAAGGGGAGTGAGAGAGTGGCTGTAGTGGGGTTCAGCTGCCAAGCAAGGCAAAAACACCACATGTACCAGCATAAATTGTTCCTCAATGTTAATTGCCCATCCTCAGCCCCTTAGCATCAGGCATTTCCACGTATGAAGAATCTGCAATGTTTTCGACTCACTGTTCTTGTCTTTCTAGGATGGCAAGTGTTTTCTACGTGTGCTATGTTTTGCACAGCTTGGCCCCCAGAGAAACATGTAACACGCTGTCCTGCCCTAGCAGCTTTCCCTCTATTTACTCCAGAAACGCTTCTCTCTCCAGTGACTTCTGCTGTTTGTTGGTAGGCATGTGTAAGGATTCTTCTTGTACACTCAGACATGCAGATTACCAGATTCATTTGGGTCAGTGATCTGGTTTAGCTTTTAACTTTCATGGAAGTAACATTCGCCGCTTGTGAACCTGGGAAGTAAAACTGTGCTCCAAAAGGAAAGCCTGATGAGACTTCTTCACAGCAGAATAGCTGGAGTAACTGTACGCCAGAGCTACATCATGATTTTGTTGCTGGGGTTTATAATTCCATACGCTTTCCAAGAAAGGAGTCACAGAAAAGGATCATTTCAGAGATGATACAATGAGAATGTTGCACAGAAAGAAAACAGTGCTGACCTCCTAGCAGTCTGTTCAGCTACCTGGCATCCAATTTATACGTTGATGTATTTACTGTGTTTTTGCATAGTTTTTATTTAAAGTGGTTTACTATACATTTTTCTGCATTCTCCTAACCAGAGCCACTTTGGATGTAGCAATTACATTAAAAGAGATGTATCAGGGATAGAAGCAAGACCTTTGCAGACCAGCTCAGAACATTTCTGTTTGAAAATTGGCAAAACAAAACAAACAAACAAACAAAAAACACCTCTTCCCAGAATACTGTTAAGACAGCTGCTCTCGTGCCTTCATTTACCACAGACACCTGAACATACTCTCACCTCGTGCTAGCACAAGCGCACCAGATTAACATGAATGGAGAGCTGCCCTTGCAAGGGGAGCTCCCGTGACTGCCTGGCACCTTCCTGCAGCTGCTTCAGAGTAGCTCCAAGGGAGAAAGCACTGGAGTGAGGAAGCCTTTTGTCCAGCCAGAAAACCAGCTGCAAAGAGAAGCTGCGGGCAGCAGCAGCCTTTCCCCAAATATTGCCATGCGTGGGCAGTGTGTGTAGGGAGCAAATGATACCAGCTTCTACACAGAAACCTGGTTCAAATCATTCTGTTGTTTTTCCTGCACTGGCAAGAGCAGGCAGCCCAAGAGGGAACATGGTTTTTCAGTGCTGCCTGCTGCTCCGTGCCAGCCTTCTCCAGCGCCAGGTTGTGCCAGGTACGTGTCCAGGGCTGGACTCGGACCGCTGTGCTCCCCCATTTGGCTGCCAATGCATCACTCACATCACCAGGATGAGGAAGGCAGACTGCACAGGGGCAGGGAAACACAACCGAGAGGGAGGGTGTAGAGAAAACACAAGATGAGCTTGGAATGAAGTCAGTCCTCTGAATTATCTATTCTATCAGAGTGTGAGGAAGGAGGGTGGGAGGGGGGAAAGAAAACAAAAAAGAAAACAAAAATTCCCTCTTGCACTATGGCCTCAAAATGTCACCATGTCTGCAGGAAAGGCTTATTTCAATAACTAAATACCCTTTATTGAGTTCACCTTGAAGGTCAAAATGTACTGCTATTTTAATGTCCCATTAAGTTGTATTTGTATTTCCTTACCAGTCTTTAATCCCACATCTTCCCAGTTGAAATGATATTTAAAGAACCAGTGCCATCAGAAAACTTTGCTAACACTGCCAGTGCACGGGGTCTGGCCCAGGATACTGAACGCTGCAGTGGGGAAAATGCCCAAGTTTGGATCCTGCTAAGTAACACTGGGGGAGCTACATGTTATTATGTCTTTCCACTTACCTTCTCTTTTCAGTGCAGATAGCTACTGACTTTTGAACAAAGAAGTCAAAATTCTACCTGAGGATTTGAGGCCTTATCTGCATTTGAAAAAGTAAACATTCCCAAAGATGTGTAGTGGAAAAAACAACAGAAAAGCAATATATCACAGGCCTTTCTTGACGGACACACACAGCTTTGTGCACTAAGGCACAATTAAAGACACAAAATACACTGGAGATCTGTGAGCATAAGAGGGTCCACAGGTGTTCATAGACACTTAACTCTTCCAGTTCTTGCTGGCTTCCAGCTCTGCTACCAGTTCCCTTGTCTGCTCATTGAATATTGCCTATGCCAATTAGCTCCCGCTATGCCAGCTCTGTACATCAAGAGGAATCTGTGTAAATAGGCAGAAACAAACTTCTTTCATGCTGGCACCCCCAACTTTAAAGACAACACAAATATTCAGACATTAAGTAGGAGGCACAAGTAGACAGACTGGAATGTTTTTGTTTTGCCCAACCAGACATCTCATAATGGCAGGAAAACACAAGCATGAAATCAAATGTAGTCAAAGAGGCTGCTGACGGCTTTTTGGTTTTCTCTTCTCTGGGTATAGGACACATGTGTCCTGGTTTCAGTGAGGACAGTTATTTTTCCTCCTAGTAGCTGGTAGGACACTGTGTTTTGGATTAGGATGAGAAGAGTGCTGCTAACATGCTGATGTTTTACTTGTTGCAGAGCAGTGCTTACACCAAGCCAAGGACTTTTCAGCTTCTCGCTCTGTCCTGCCAGCGGGCAGGCTGGGGGTGCAGCAAGAGCTGGGAGGGGACAGACCCAGGACAGCTGACCCCAACTGGCCAAAGGCGCATTCCATCCCACCTGGGGTCATGCTGAACAATATATAGGGGTGGCTAGCTGGGGTGGGGGGCTGGCTGCTGGGGGATGGGCTGGGCATCGGTCAGCGGGTGGTGAACAATTGCATTGTTCATCGCTTGTTTCATACACATTATTATTATTTTCTATCTTAATAAACTGTCTTTATCTCAACCCACAGGCTTCACTTTCCCGTTTCTCTCCCCCATCCCAGAGAGGGAGGGGGGAGGGTGAGCGAACGGCTGTGTGGTGTTTAGCTGCCGGCCGGGTTAAACCACAACAACATGAAAGGAAATGGCTAAAAACACAGGTAAAACACTTGCAGCCCTTCTAGAGCAGCAGAAGGATGGGTTTGACTAAACAAAGTTTACAAGAAAAAAGTCCAGCTATAAAAAATTCTGCCCTGTCTCTCCAAAAACTAGCTACACATATAACTCTTTCTAGCTGGCAGAATTAGAAAGCCATACATTTTCCTTTTATACTTGCCTGAATATTGTATGAACTTCTCCATAAATCTCATATTTTTTTAATTATATATATATATATATATATATATATATATGTTTTCCTGGTGCCTTAATTTTTGTATTTCCTGGGGTGAAGAACTATCTTAAGTTACAAAACAAATCAAATTCTGGCTTAAAAATGCACGAGGTAATAAGCTGCTATTTCACAGGAGCATTATCTAAGAGCTGCCCAACATTAGCTATGGCAGTAGTTTAAAATCACTATGTATTGAAAAATAGCTTCTATTTTCACTATAATTTAATACATATTTTTCTTGGATAAATGTGCCAATAGACATTTGTTGCATATAAATTGTCATTCAAAGCAAAAATAAAAGTCAATTTTCTTTAAAAAAATTATTAGAGAACATTATATTCATCAACATTTTTTTTCCCCCAATGGAAAACAAGGTCTGAATAACAATTTAGTATTAGACCCCAAAACTTTGGTTCAACTTTTTAATGTACCCCATTAAGTAGCATCACATGACTCTGCTGGGATGTTGCATATCTATTGACATCATACTTCGGTCAAATGAGTGCTGAAATGTTTCAAAGCAAGGGTTTTGCAGACAAAACTGTTTGTCCTCAGCAGACCTGTATTAGCTTTAGCAAGCAGATCTATCAGCCTAAATTGCCTGCAGATTGCAAAATCAGAGCTTCCTCCTAAATCATGATATGCCATGTTCTAGTTAGAGAGTCGGCTTTCACAGGCGCTCCAGATGCCAGGTGATAAGAATTACTGATGCATTGCTTTCAAAGCAGTTTGTTTTATGGCCTGGCAGGTCTGGCTTAGAAATTCAGCTGTGCTCCATTAGCATACAGAATGACAGCCTACAAAAAGGTTACATTATGGTATCAAACATGTTTGGCCTTTTCTATTCTTGCTGCCAGTTATAGGTCATTTTAAACAAACATCTGGCAAGTGTATTTTTAAATTGCATCTGTAGTTTTAATTAGCTGTCTTCTGGGAATGCTAGGAGAGGAAAGAGAGACTTCCCTAGGGTAAAATCTGGCAGTTTTCTCTGTATAGCATGGCAATAGCTGACTCGGCTGATATTGCATTACACAACCAACTGAGATGCGCAGGATCTTCTGCACCAGAGAAAGGTGACAATAAGCACATAAAAGAACAGGCAGATCCTTCCTGTGCATAACGGAACTATGGGAACA
Source organism: Oxyura jamaicensis (assembly GCF_011077185.1). Taxonomy (NCBI): domain Eukaryota; kingdom Metazoa; phylum Chordata; class Aves; order Anseriformes; family Anatidae; genus Oxyura; species Oxyura jamaicensis. Next base: position 408,392 of record NC_048913.1, read on the forward strand.
TCAGACAGGAATCAATGACACCATGAAACTTTTTCTTCTGCACAAGTCAGGCAGGATTTCCCCATTGAAGAGAGGAGTGCCACCAGAAAATGCTTAGCCTGGATACATTTGCTTTCCCTTCTTGACACCTTTCAGTATCAGACAAAATGCCTCAAATGCTATTGTGAAAGGAAGCTGTCCTTCAATTGCAACATATTTTGAGTAAGCAACTTCAAGAGCTTACATACTTTGGATTGTTTTGTTATGCTTGAACAGAGTACAGGTCTGCCTTTTGTCATGGAGTAAAGGGATGCAGCTTTCAGCTTCCTCCTCATTTTATGCCATGCTGACATTGCTTAAAATTTCATTTTTAAATATAATTTATTTCTGCTAAAGTATATCAGCAATCAAATGCTGACATGACATGGTTATCTGGCAAGTTAAAAGTCTGTGGTATTTTCCACCGATAGTTTCATATACTGGTAAGTTAGAAGAGAGTATTCTCTGCAAAGCTGCAGCCAGGCACTTGGTTTTTGCTCTTATTGATAAACACAAGCAATAAAGGTATGTTCTATTCTACAGCATTGCCTATTAAAATGTAAACACAGCTAGAAGATTCTGAGTAGGCTACAAAAATGCTTTATTCAATAGTCAAAGAGAAAGGCTGTCTGAGGCTGTTTAAACTCAGCACTGCATGTAAATGCATCTGGTTCCATGTTCCACTAGAGGTCAATATTACAGTTATATATTTATTAAAGCCACTGACACATAGAAGGTGTCTGCCAGGGAGTGTGCCTTCTGAGGTTCTTGATATTCAGGTTTCTGAAACAAACAGTCTTCTCAAATGCTATAGGCAATTCCAAATTTGTGCCCTGTCACATTAATACCTCCCTATGGGCATTTTAGCTCACAAATTAGACATGACCTCAACGTTTTGTCAGGAGAAGCGTCTCATCATGAGAATATGAGTCCCCAGTGTCAGGGTGGTTGGGGTTAGGTCTGATCAGTGGAACAGAAGCCTACGTCCTGCCAAACTGGGGGCGAGAGCAATTGCACGGGTACATTTCCATTTCACCCAATCTCAAATTAAGGCATTCCAATAGTTGTGGGGAGGTGTACACATTCAAGATCACGGTGATTTCCTACCTTTGAGATTAGAAATACATTTATGGTCCCTGTTAAGCAAGATGCTGATGAGCTGAAATTCATACCTCCCTCATGAATAATTCACTGAATGTGTGCAAGTATATTATAGCAATATAAATATATATGTATATAAATAGATATGTCTATATGCAAATTAATACATTAAAGGCTCAAGTTATCCACAAGGAAAAAAAAAAAGCAACGTAAGAATGTTTGTTCAATATCTGATCAAGCATGTAAAGCTGTAACTAAAAAAGCAGCCTGTAAATATATGAAAATATGTCATAAGGTGGTCCTCCTACCATGTGCACTTTCCATTGAATCAGGTGTTAAAGGTGTATTTTCAGGTATTTTTTTTTACTTCGTATTTTACTCTCACTAAAAACAATATATTACACCTCAGTTTGATCTTAAATTACGGAATCTGCTCAAAAACATACACTGCTGTTGTGTGAAGTCACCCATCATTTGCGTCACAATGGAGTGCTACTTAGCAATCAGTTCAATATCATGCTGTCAATCTGCACACTGCAGCTAAATTGCATGAATAACAATTACAATGTTAAGCTAGTAAGTGCATTAAATTCCTTGAATTCTTATAAATGTCAAAACAATATAAATGATAGATATAGGTGTAAAGTCCATCGATCATCCATTCCTCCCTCATAGCAAGATAGGTGGGATTACATTAAAAATAGAATAGACACCTGCAAATAGACTGGTATTTATACGGAATATTGTGACAACTGTCATTTTGCATTAGTCAGAGAGACCCCACAGGATCTGTGCAAGTATTAAATGCACCAATTTTTGTTTACTGACAAAATATAATAAAATCCATCCTCCCTGATGGTTTTCTGGTGGGGATTTTTCTTCTCCCTAAAGTCATTCATAAAATAAGTATATTCCTCGAAGTTCCTGGTATAAAACACTTTATCAGGGCCCTAGAGTACGGAAGGTGGATTTTTTTTAAGACTCCTCTCACTTGGATTCTTCCATGTTTTTCCGAATGATTTGATTAAACTGGGTTTGATTTGCAAGTAAATTTTAGTGTCAAAAATGACAATAAATTGCCCAAAGTCAACAAGGACCCATTGTGCAATGCTATACGCCAGGCAATGGGTCAGATGAATCCACTCCAGCAAGAGGCTGAATGAAAAACAAGCCTTTGCTATCTATACAACAACAAAACTCAGGCTCTAAAAGCCCGCCTAAAACTAGTTATTGCTATTTCTATTGGCATAATTGTTGCTCTGGTCCAAAAGAAATAATAGCTAAGTATTTGGTCAATTGTTGGTGGGAGTAATTTCCAGGTGGTGAACAATTAACAAATTCATACCTGTGCCATCAAGAACTGGGTCTAACTCTGACGTACCATGAGCTACAAAGCAACATGAATATTGATCCAGAATATGGTTCTGTTATGAGTACCTGAGTACCAAGTTATGAGTACCTGAAAAGCTTAAGATTACAACAAATACTGTTCTTCACCTTTAAAAAGGAAGATTGAACCATCTTAGGAATGATGCTTACATGTTTCTAGCAGAACAGGGTGAATGCCAGAGAAATAACTGATAGTTTTGTTTTTTTTTTTTTTTTTTTTTTTAATATGAAATTTGTAAAACTTTCTCTCGTTCTTTCCCCAGGTATGCACATCTTGGTGTGCATTAATGAACATAACTAAGCACAAGACATGACAGTACTGTGTTAGAGAGAACAGTAAGCAGTACTAGACAGGTTCAACAGTACTAGACAAATGCATTTATAATCTTAAAGAGACCAGTTGCGAAGAACAGCGAGGCATTGTACTGCACGGGCATAAATAGAGCTCATCAACCAACCTAGTTTTTATCACTAGGAGGACAATTCATACACTAGTAATATTTTTCAACATCTGTCATGAAAATTTCATTGGAAATTGAAAGATCTGTAACTGTTTTGGTGACTTCATATAAGATAGCTCTGTCCAAATAAGCCACTTTTGTTCACATCTGGCAACGTAGCAGCCAACTGACAGCAGCCCGTATCCTGTCAGTCAGCAGAGAACACTTCAGGATTGAGCAGCATTTAAAATAGACAAAAGGAAGTGAGATGCTACAAAAGACTGCTGCAACTTAATGCAGTTCCTGTGGCCTTAATAACCCTAACAACTAATGATCACAAATCAACGTGATTAAATAATTGCTTTATATTTTCCAGCAGCTATTTACTTATTTTAGGTGCTATTAAGTACATCTTCATTTAGAATTATAATCTGTGGTGGGAGCAGGATACTGAAATCAACCTGAATACAAAGGATAATCTTCCAGAGTACAATAAATCTAAGAGCTAAAATGCTGTCAATGGCATATATACAACATGCCCACATGCATACAGCATTTACAGAAAAAGCCAAACATTTCATGTGTAACAATCTAAATGATTAGTAAGCATCAGAAATACAACATAATTAACAGATAAAATCTGGAGTCTGCCAATAATTCACAATGTGTTCTGTTCTAAGGTGCTTCCCTAAACTCTGATAACAATCAGAAGTAGCACTTGGCATCATTAGGGGGACTTCAAAACTTTCGTGTTGACCTTATCGAGCATAACTTTTTCAAACATTTGGACACTGGTAGCTTCTTTTCATACATTTCCATTGTTTCCTGGGAACTTCACACAGGTCTACAAAGCAGAGGTTCACTCTTTCCTTCCAACAGTGAACACTGTTTCTGTCAGTTTTGCCTGATTTCCTAATTTGCTAACCAGAGGAAAGAAGCTATAAAAAGGAAACAAAACTTGGTTACATTTACCAGCTTTACCTGTGGGAAAACATCTTTACCAAAGTTGCTGAAAGGACATAAATGTGTTGTTGCTGATTTAGCCTGACAGACTGTAACTGCTGACTAATTACATAGGGAAGGCATAAGAAATGAACTGTGTGGTTTTCCATTTATTTCCAAAATCTTCCAGGCACGACCTTCAGCCCTGCCTTGTGTGCTGCAGGATTGTGCTGGTCTTTGACACCTTGCCAGTCTCACAGTATACGCAGAAACAGCTCCCTCTGCTCACTTGTCCCGGCAGCTCAGCCCCCACGGCCATGTCCCCACCACTGCCATTCCCTCAGGCCGCGTGTGGTGCTAGGCTGCAGGGGGGAAGAGGAGCAGGCCTCCCCAGGCTGACAGAGTGACAGCCACCAAATCCAGGCTAGAGCCACCCTGGTGCCACCCAGGCAGCCACAAGAGGCGGGACTGGGGCCTACCCCATGATCCGGGCCTACCTTCCAGTAGCGTGGCCCTCTCTTTCCCATTTGGAGTGGAGACGTTGCACATATTAACTCTCATTATGTTCAACAAAAGAGCAAATTGCAACTGAAAATCTTCCATCATAAAATAAAATAAAATAAAATAAAATAAAATAAAATAACAACAAAAAAATCAATTAAATCTCCCCCAAATCAGATTAGGCCTGTATATTCAGAGCAGGCTCCTCTTACCATCTCTTGCTTCAGCGTATGCAGCGGCCCTTTCCACACCCATCCTCTAGCCCAGGTGATCCTGAGCAAGAGCTACAAAATTTAGCTAAATACCTCAGAAATCAAGCCCTCGAATTCACAGTTTCCAGAGCAGTTTATTACACAGAGAGACTTCCAGTCCTGACCTCTTCCAGCACTTTACAGCTAGCAATTTGGATACGTTTCTACTTCTAGTTCAGTTCCAAAGGAGCCCGAGCTCCCAGTGCTTGTTAATAAATCAGTGTTCTGCAGAAAGTGAGGGAGAAGCGCTCCCACCCCACTCAGCAGATCGTCAGGGAGGAAAAACCTGAAATCCAGAGCTGAAGCTAGTTTTGTTCACACATAATAAAAACCCACGCCTGTAAAGACGAAGCACTTCAAGGTCTTATTTTTTAACTGTGAGCCTATTGCTACAAAAATAGGACTTTCATGAAGGTCCGAGACACTTCTTTTACTCAGTGAAAGACATTTGGATTGCTTGAAGCACAATGTATTCTCAATGGCAATGTAGTTCCTATCCAAAAAACACCATGCCCTAAATTTTATCATAAGCGTGGTTAATCATTTATACAGCCCATAAATGTACACAATACTCTCTGAAAAAGAAGGCACATTGTGTGCCCCAGAGAATATGTAGTGTAGAAGGCAAACAAGGACAAAGGAAGAAAAGATACTCAATATAATCTCAGACAGGGTTAGAAATCCTAGGATATAATAGACAAGAAATTGGGACAAGACTGTGAATAGGGCAAAACCCTAAAGCATAAAAGGTGAAGAAGAGGGCCTTGAAACAGGTATAGAAAAAGCCAAAATGCCACTAATGGGATTCAAAAAAGGTGACAGAATTAGGATGGCAGGTAAGGACAGTTTTGAACATGTTTAAATGGTCAGAAGGAGGCAGCTGAAAGAACAAGAAGTTTATCACAGTGTACAGGAAGGCTTTTAACAATAACAACTGTAAGGAACTTCAAAACATGAGTATTGCTCTAGAAAGAGTGACAAAAACGTTTTAAAAGCAGAAGAAAGACAGTACTGTTTGGGGTAGGAGTATGCTCAGCATTTTGCAAGTTGTTAAGACTATTCCTTCTGTTGTGATGACTCCAAGAAACATGCTAACCAATAGCATCTTAGGGCTTGTGCATTAATATTTCTTATACATTTCAACTATCCACTTTCCCAACCTTTGCATTCCCCTTATCTGAAGTTGTGATCTCCACAGGAAGAGATAATATTAACCTGAGTATCTGTGTAGGGTCTGATGCTTATGTTCTGTCAGATCATAGAATCAAATCATAGAATCATTTAGGTTGGAAAAGACCTCTAAGATCCTCTAGTCCAACCTTAAAATAGTACTGACAGGCCCACCACTAAACCATGCCACTAAGTTCTACATCTACGCGTTTCCTGGAGACCTCCCGGGATGGTGACTCAACCACTTCCCTGGGCAGCCCGTTCCAATGCTGCACAACACTTTGAGTAAAGAAATTTCTTCTAATATCCAACCTAAACCTTCCCTGGCACAACTTGAGGCCATTTCTCCTTGTCTTATCGCTTGGTGCTTGCAGGAAGAGCCCAATCCCCATGCAGCTACAACCTCCTTTAAGGTAATTGTTAAGTACAATAAGGTCTCCCCTGAGCCTTCTTTTCTCCAAGCTAAAGAACCCCAGCTCCCTCAGCCAATCCTCATAAGACTTGTTCTTTAGACCCTTCACCAGCCTCACTGCCCTTCTCTGGACACGCTGCAGCACCATGTCCTTCCTGTAGTGAGGGGCCCAGAACTGAACACAGCACTCGAGGCATGGCCTCACCAAAGCTGAGTACAGGGGAACAGTCACTTTCCTAGTCCTGCTGACCACACTATCTCTGATAGAAGCCAGGATGCCGCTGGGCTTCTTGGCCACCTGAGCATGCTGCTGGCTGATATTCAGCCGCCTGTCAACCAGTACCCCAGGTCCCTTTCCACTGAGCAGCTTCCAGCCGCCCTTGTTGTGCCCCAAGTGCAGGACCCAGCACTTAGCCTTGGTAAATTTCATACAGATACAGATCAAAAATAATACATAAAAGAACTAATGTAGTACAGTGGAAAATACAAGAATGAGTCATTTTGTTAAGCAATACCACCACAAACATTTTATAAATATACATTACATCTTGATCAACTCTCTCAGTCAGGTTTCATGTTTCTTGCCAAAGGGACTGTACAGGGCATGGCCTTGACTCATGCTCCTGACCAGTGCTGAAGTCCCACACTTTCCAGATTCAAATATAAACTCTTGACAATCTGTCAGTGGCCTTCTGACATTCAAATTTCCCCTCTTGTATTGTTCCGATTTTCACAGCATCTGGGCATATTTGTACTAAACTAAATTTGTACTGAAGTATACTGCACGTCAAGCAACTTTTGGGATGGGAATTGCCTTGCTAATTTGACTATTTTTCCCTTCTGCATTATTAGCAACCTGATTATTACACCCTACTCGCACAACTCCCTCACTTGAGGCAGAGGGGTAAGTCATCTGTCACGAACTCTACTGGAGCACAACCTGCACTTGCATTAATCACACGTTGATTTCCTGATCTTTTTGCCTCTTTCTATTGTATGTCACCAGCCTGATTTTTAGCATGCAGTTTCTTCAGCTTCAGTGATTTTACTAAAAGTGAACTCTGTTCTACCCTGTAAATATTTTTTTATAACCTACTGTAATTAAGCTTTATCTATTTGATAGTCTCTCTCTACAGCTTTGTATTCTTGCCAGCAGATGTGTTATTTCTTCACATAATGCTGACCAAGTCTACAAAATCTTTTTCCTATGTGCATCGCTGCATCACCAGGGGTTCTGGCTGCACAGCAGCACCAGCTAAGAAGAGCAGACTTTGACTTAGCTTTCAGTAGGATAAAAAAAAACAGCAACGAATTCTAAATAAAGCTGTCTCCTGTGACCTAAAGTCAAAGTTAAAAATAAGAACGTAAGAAAGCAAGCTTTGGGTTTCTGAACAAGAACAGAATTTTGCTTTTCTTTGAGCGAAAAGGTGCCCTTCTGAACAACATGCCTTCTAATGCAGCTAAAGACCACACGTAATCTGGGAGCAAGGAAGACATTTCTTATGAATAAGTTGGAAAAACTTTTTCTGGAAGTCAGGAATCTAATAGGGGCAAAGGTAGGTAAGTCACGGGACTTGAGCAGTATGTGCAGTGCACAGGGTAAGACACTAAAAAATCCTAGAGTGTATAAACTCAGAAATATCAAATAGACGGAAACTGGGAAAAGTGGGAAGGGAATCCTGAGTACAAGATTCACAAAAATATAAATGCATTCTGTCAAACCTACCCTTGTGTTAGGAATTTAATTTCAGAATTTCAGGAAGTCTAATCTATTCAAGTGAAAAGTAAAAAAAAAATAAAAAATAAAAAATGCTGTGAGTATTTATTTAGGAAGGTTACCTTTAGTTTAGCTAAGTTTAGGATAGCTTATTTCCATAGGTCCCTTCAACAATCAAAAGACAAGTGCTCTTCCCATGTATGATTCCTCGAGTTGATGTCCACCTGCATTCTGTTCTGCAGAGCAGCCCACTTTCCTCTCCTGTCTCTAGAAGAATCTAGAGGCATTAGGCTGCCTGAAGTACAATGAGCCCCGGTGATTAACGTTTCTCCTCCCCTGCACATTCCCCTCATCATGGCAGTCTAAGCACTGCTAAGTGGAAGAGATCCAGTTGTAGGCTCTTTAAACTCCTGGAAAATAAGAGACAAAGTCCAGCTGTGCTTGTGCAGATCCACAGTAGCAATAAATGAAACATTTGAATAGTATAGGTAATTAGCCACTTGAAACACTATTCCTAAGTATGCAGCAAATTCTCTGTCTTTTCATATCTTTAAATTGTGACCAACATCTTTTTGTAAGATAAGGACTAGCTCAACAAGAAGGTATGGGCTTAATTCAGAAATCAATAGGTGGAATTTTCTGTTTTGTGTTATGCAGGTTAGATGATCACAGCAGTTCTTATTGACCTTATAATCTATATTTTAATTAATGTACCCTTCTGATTATAACATATCAAGAAACATTACAGCTAACAATCTTTTGCTTAGGTTTCTCCTCCTAAAATGGACTTTCAACAGTCATACATTTTGCTTTGATTTTGATAATCTAACGATAAAGTTATGAACAATTCCCAAACCACTTGAGACTTTGTTTATTTAATGAAGAGTTGGGCAATTTCAAAGGTGTTTTTACAATTCCCAGTTGGTTGCATGCTGACAAGTTTCTTTGATGTTTGAAGAGCCCCCCAGTGATGATCTCATGGTTTGAATCTTTCTAGTACTGAAAGCAAACTAGTTGATCTTTCAGATATATCTAAGCTCCCCCCCCCACCCCGAGTTTTCATGCAAATATCAAAAATATTTATAAATTACACTACTTTTGCCTTCAGTTTTGCATGTTAATTTCAAGCAACAACAGCTGCCATCTGACCTTTGAAGCTATACCTAGCTGTGCCCCCTTGAATTGAGCTGTACCCCAAAATGACAGGTGTACCTGCAGTCTGACCTGATGATCACCTTCCCGTTTTCCCACCGCTGAGTTTCCACATTTCATTAATGTGGGACAACTATCATCACGGCAAACCAAAGGACTTATTACCAGTACCTGTGGCTGCCTCTTGCCTGCTCTGGCCACCTTCACATGAGGCTGGGCAGAAGAAAAAAAAAATGCAGCCTAGTGAAAATAAGGGTGATATAAGAGACTTTGCTGTTTCACTTAGGGCAGCAAAGTAAAAAAAATAGGTCTATAGTACTTTACAGGATTTTCTTCTTAGCATCTGGTCATGAGAAGAGTTCAACAGAAGAACTGATTTAAAAGCAGATACGCTCCAGTTTCCCAGAGTGTGGCCAGGAGCTGGCAGCTGACTGAAGCCGTCTGCATGGCGTCTTCTGGTTGTACAACATCCCCTGTTTGGCACTCTAAAACTTTAATTTTTGTTCTATTATTCTTATTGCTAAGGTGAATTAAGGACTGAGTGACTGAAATCTATGATAACTTTGACTTTTCTTGTGGCACATATACATGTTTGATAATTCTATTAATCGCTAAAGAAAATTAAAATTAAAGTTTTAAAAACTGATTATTTTATTCAATACTTTATTACAGTCTTCCTGTAACACCAGTCCACTACATGACTCACAGAGACTATATGCACAAGAGGTATTTTTGTGGATAAAAGTCAACAACATGTCAATAGTTTCTGGCAGATAGCCTTCTGTACTGCTAGCAGGAGTATATTCAACCGCTGATGAACCTTAATGTTTCTCTGATATTGTTTTCTGCTATAAAATGGAAGATCTAATCTACATTGAAGGTCAGTTCTCACCAAAGGCTGTAATCAGGGAAAGCATTCATAGAACGGACTCAAATTTGTAATATTGTGAATCATTCTCTGGATTTTCTCAACAGTGACTCTATTGATAGCAACTCTGAGGAGAAAGAACAAAATACTTAATATTACAATAAGTTATTAGGGCTACAGCATAGCCTGTGTACAAAGGTCCACAAGCACTCCAGGATGGAAGGGAAGAGGATGCCTGAAACAAAGAAGTAACACACGTCCAAAGAACAGGAAATGTGATGATGTTCTGCCTGGTGAACAGCTCAACACACAAACCGTCTGCTACCAGACCAGGCAACGCTGTCAGCAGCACAGGATGAGGCGTCGTCCTGGCCTCAGGCAGCCCTGTACATGTTAGGAGACTGCCAAAGCATGGCTGTGTGGAGGTCAGAGCGATCAGTCCTCTGTCCACAGCACTGCAGACTGAGAAACACCCCGACATATGCACCACTGCTTGTGCAGGAGAAATGCTGCCACATGTCACGTGGAGGCTGCCGGTGCAGCCGGTTTAATTGCACACACAGGTTATGAAGTACAGAGCTCTGGCCACTTTCACCAGCAGTCCATACCTCTACGAGGGATGCCTATCTCCATTCAGAACAACAATTAGTAAAAATCCATCTTTTTAAATAATTGCCTGGACTAGTCTAAATGCACTATGTCTTAAAAGAAAACATAATTAAAAACTAGACTTCTTGCAACACCTCAGAGTCAGGCAATTATAAGGCACTTTTAATGAGTAATTAAGGTAATTAAAGCAGTCACACATGTAATATGCAAGGAGCACTATCAATGAGTTACTGCTTTGAGGCTCTGTGCACTTTGGTCTCTGATTCTGGCCTGTGCTCACTACAATCCAAGGGCCGTCTTCTGCTGATATATCAGTTTGGCTGGATGATGGCTAAAGAGGATTTTCTGCATAAGCTTTGGCTGCGACTCATATTTAAGTGTGTTTAATACTGGCTTGTATAAAGTATACTGGGTAATTGCTGTTGAAATTCAATGTGTGCTGTATCTCATCTAGGATGTGCAGTTTACTGGCTATATTCTAGTAAAATAACTTTATGGCTTTCTGTCATGATAAATAACAGTTTATAGCATAATGGAATTAATATTTACTTTGAAAGCTATGTAGACTATTCAAATAAAGTCCTATATATAGAATCATCTCAACCGCTGCTGGATTTTTAAATGCTTTGAATTGACAAGAGGACTCATATAAGTATTAAATTCCAATCCCGTCCAGCTATTAATAAACGTTCAGATTTTGGGTTGGTAATCAAAACCTTTCCATATAGTTTATACAATTACAGTAGTTCAAAAAATGTTAATTCAAAAATGTGGAAAAAAAAATGGAAGGGCCTCTGAGTTTGGAAACTTTCTCTGCTCATTCTGCATGCCCTAAGGATGGAGACGGGAAGGATCATGGCTTTGTACCACAAAACCTGGAGCCTTGGGCAGAAACCTCAGTCAGCAATCTCAAGAAGGTTCACAATTTAACACAAGAACTGATCACATTTATGTGATTAGAAATGTATTCTTTGTTACTACAACAAGGAGAGATTAGAAAGATGCTGAAATCTAAAAGTGTCCCTTAGTAAGAAAAGCTGTGGCAAAAGAAACTGTTTCTAGACGGGTGTTTCTCAAATATTTCAAGTCATTACTTTCTGGCTATAACGGGTAACACGCTGACTGGAAAACTGTCCCCTTGGCTGACAATGAGCCTGACTGACAGAAGGGCGGGGAAGAGGCAAAGCTATTGCTTACACCATATGCATTAAAGAGTAAGAGCAGTAAGAACATTAGCCAGTGCAGCAAAATCACAGGGATTCTTCCAACTTCCAACTTTCATTGCTTAAGAATATATTTTTTCTGTCTCATTTATTCAAAAAATTTGTTTATGGCAACAGGCATACAAAAACTGCAGGCAAAGTGTAACCATCAACAGAAACACCCACATAGTATTATAAAATATACTTAGGTCAGACAGAAGACATAATCTTCAAGAATATATTTATAGTACTCTAAAATGTTGCAGTCCTTAGTAGCATGGGGCCTTTTTATGGAAAAATACAACATATTTGCTGCAATAAGTGACAAGAACTAGCTGTGAGCAGACATAGAAAAGCTGTTCTGAGCATGTACTGGGTGGGAGCAGTCTTACAAGACTGAGGCAGGCTGCTGAAGGTCAGACGGAGCCAAGTGCCCAGCACCCAGCACCACACTGCCAGCCCTGGCCCCAGGCCCCCTGGGTGCCAAGGGCACCGCTGGGCGTCACAGCGCGTGGCAGCTGGCACCAGCCCTCCAGCTTTGTGTCAGAGATGTGGAGCTCCATCTCACACGGCCTCCTCAGTCAAGGTCAGGGTTACTTTACCTGATGGCCATTTTTAGAACTCACCAAAATACTTAAGCATTGCCATTGCAGATAAACTTCAAGTTTTCCCTGATTCTAATCTGTAAAATTTGTGTACTTACTAGCTTCTTGGCATTTTTTCTTTGAGAATAATTTTGAGAATAATTTTTTTTAAGAATTTTTGAGAATATATATATATATATTTTAAGCTGGTCAGTGTCCCTGCCCTGCTTGCTTCAGATCTGTGATGTGGATCCAAGCTCCCACTTGAATGACCCGAGTCATCACTCCCACTGCTGGAGCTGCAACATGGCATAAATATTTAAGTATCAGCTAAGACAAGGGAGGCAAAGATTTCTTAGCCAGTTATGAAAAAAGGGTCCATTCTCAAAGATCACCAACATCCACCCCCCTCAAGTGCTTAATTGAAGCATTTAGATTGACATTTAGTTTAGTTTTGTTTTTTTTTCACAGAAGGTCCCAAACACAGGGTAGCCAAGAGCGTCCTGGTTGAAGCCGCTGCTTTGGGTCAGAGCAAGAACTGGCCCGCACACAAGCACAGGTCTATCCCACATGAAAACAATATTCCTTCCATCCCAGTGCAGAAGGGGGAAGAAAACAAATTAAGCCTCACCAGGTTGCCCAGTGTTGGCAGGCTATTTCTTACCATGCTCTAGTAAACATTTAACAGGTAGGGAACACTGGAAGCCAGAGAGGGGATATGTTGCCTAGTAAATCACCAGCAGAGTCCCAAAGGAAACCAGGTATTCTGGGCTGCGACCCAGTAGTTCATTCAGGAGGCAATAATGCCTCTCCCTGGACAAGACTGCCAGAAGAACTCCAAGCTCATTCCATGAGGCCTCTGTTTTAAGTGACACATAAGAACTTGTTGTATGCTCCTACTTTGTAATGCGAAACATATGGCTGTAAAACGGAACTATTGGGAAGAGAAGGGAAGGGAGAATGCAGTAGTACAATGCTGAGGGACAAAAGGTGGTTTAGCTCAATCTGCAGAGAAATTAAGCTGCTGTGCCAAAGACACTGCAGGCAGCTCTTGCAGATGCTGGGTCAAGAACAGCAAGTGGGTCTGCCCAGAGCGGCTGAGTGAAAGGACAGATGGAGGCTGCCAGCACCAGCACTGGAAGGAATGGCTTTGAATACTGCCATTTGGAGCAGAAGAATACATCTCATCTTGGGCATTAGCAAGGGACAAGCGCTGACTGTACTTGGAGGAGGGGATGAGAAGTCTCACAAGAATTATGCTATTGCCATGCAAGCCCCCACAGACAGCCTCGCTGTTCTCCTGTCACGGGGATGCTGCCCACAGAGCAGTGTTAATCCTCAGCAGCCACGCGATGGCAGTAGAAATATGAAAACACTGGAATGAATGAATACATTATCATATAATTATAATGAAAAGATATTTTGCAAAGATGAGGCAATTGCTAAACATAACCCAATGTCCATGACATTTTTAAGACAAGCAGGGAGTAGAAAAATATTTTTTCCCTCAAACACAATAATTTACATTTGATTACCTTAATAGCTGATAGGGTCACTCATGTTGTCTTGCTGGAGAATTGATACAACACAGTCTTCTCCCACTGTTTTTTTTTTTTTTTTTTTTTTTTTTTTTAATGTGACCTATGACAGATATAGCAAGATTGAAAGAATAACTCCTATTTCAAACCAATTCCTTGAGCCTTGGGTTACTAACTTGTCTGAGCTTTGACTAAGAGCTTATCCTGCAAGGTGCTGTGTATCTCCTGGAAAGTGCTGAACCGCCCTGATTTACCTAAGTCCCCATCAGAATATCAGTTAATGTATTCAAATAAACAGATATTTGGTTTGTTAAACGGATGTTTGTACCATGGTTTCAAATCCAACATATTCAGTGACTGGCAAACACCAGCGATCTTAGCCTTGTCAACTCCATCACACCACCAGCCATTATCTCAACTATGTTAGCGTGGACTAACATCTCGTTAGCACCTTTTTGTTTAAGATGCATACTTGCTTTTTGTCTTTTCTCTTTTTTTTTTTTTTCTTTCTTTCTTTCTTTCTTTTAAGCCACTTTCACAACAAGGTTATTCTCCCAGAAGCTTGTGGAGGCACTTTTTATTTTGCAAACAGTTGGCCACTGAAGTGAGACTGTATAAAAATCTGACAAAGCATCATGCTGTACTGGAAAGTGTAACTCTTACGGTCTGCTCCTCACAGATACACAGTATCAAACAGCATTTAAAGCATCACACCTAGACCACAGAGGATATCAGGTCTCTAAACTTCATTCATGCAAATTTGTCATTAAGAACAGCTATATACACTTGCCAAAGACAATGAGTACACTTCAGAGCACGTGGAAGAGGTATTAGCACACAGAAGCAAACAAACAGAACCATAACTGCCGTTCTGCATCTGAAGAATCTGGTTTTAACACAGGAAATGAGTCTGTGCATGAGGTAGAATACAGATGGACAGATTTTCTTTTAAATCGGATATTACAACGTTTTTACAAAATCCTCTTTCTATAAAGTTACAAGTATTTAAAATTTTCAAGTCAGGATGCCTCCAGAAACTCTATAAAATAATTTCTGAATTGAAATGATTTTCATACTTTCTGTAAATCAGGCAGATCAGTAGATAATTCCTCTCCAAAATACTACACATCTGTGGTGATTGCATTCCCAGGCCAATAAAACCCCATTTCTCTATCTTATTTCTGTTCCATTTCTGACAACAAGGTATTAGTATGCAATTAATGCTGTATATTTTGAAGAGTTGTGCAAACACTGGCTAATTAATTCTCATCTCTTGTCTGTAAAAAAGGTGAGTAAATAATATCCTAAAAAGTGGAGGCCATTAAAAAGTGTCTGTCTATAGACATGTGCCAAACTGAAATCCTGTTTTGTCAGATTTTCTATTATTAGCATTGTTAAATATATTCTATTATATGATGCAAATTGTCTTTTGGCTAAGGGTAATGATGCCTTAATACTACCAACAGCTCAAAGTCCTGTGAAGGGACAGAACTGATTGCAGGGACTGGCCACACAGACCAGATCTTTTTTTTTCATTTTCTTCGAACCCAACCTGTCATAGAGAAGCAGTATCAAAAATAACACGAGGCAACAATCAGAACTTTCTGGTGCTTAAGACAAAATATATATCTATTTTTTAACACAGCTGAACTATATGGTTGTAACTAATCACACAGCAACTGTATCTGATAATATATACGACCAAATAAGTTGGTTTGTACCTTCATTGGTTTTGCATATTTATTCCCTAAATTTGCAGCTTTTTTTTCTGCTCTGTGAGGACAATGCCTTATTTTTATTTAGAAACTTCAGTGCTTCCAAACCTCTTAACATGACTCTGATCTTACTGCTTCCACTCCCAATTTACACTTTTGTAAACAGTATCTGTCTTCCACACAGGAACTTAGGAAATTAAAATGTTTAATGCATCTCTGATGTATGCAAAATTAGCAGCAATACAGCAAATGAGATTTGATTTACTTTCTAATATGCTGTGAAATAAATAAACACATTTAAAACAAAACAAAACAAAACAAAAAAAAACATAATACAGTAACACAGAAGCTCCTCCTTCCTAGATTAGAAGATTAGAAGGCACACACTGCTCCATCATCTGCGTCCTCTGTGCAATCATATGGATCTCTACAGAAAAAAGTAAACCTCCTCATCTTGTGAGAAACTGCAATGCTTTTATTTCACAGCACTGTACCCCACTTAGAAGGTTTGACAAGCTGAGCTGCCTGTGTTAATGAACAAGCCACAGCCCGGTGCAGAGAGGCGGCTCCTTGGGAAGGAATGGAGCCGGGGTGCAGCTGGGGTGCACCAAGAGGAACTGAAGCCCCCTCAGCCACAGCAGGCACTGCAGAGCATCACCGTTGAAGAACAGGAGGTACCAGGAGTAGTCCGACGAGCAGCACCACTGCACAATTGATTAAATTCTGCCTTGCTCCAGTGATAAAGAAATCTAGCTCCTATTGCAAACTCATCTGTAGATGATACTCCCCTCCCAAAAAAACAACAAAGCAACAAATAAATGAATACAACATCAAGTCTTTCTTCATGTGTGCATATGAAGGTAACTATGCACATTAGCAGTTACCAGAAAAAGTAAACACAGAGTATTGTCTATGATCCCCAAAATATTTATTTTGTTTTGCTTTAAAGTTCCTCGTCTAAATTGCAAACTCTGGGATAAAGTTCAGAGCAATAAGCCTCTACTTTCATCTCTAGTCACCAGCATGTTAAACAGAGACCACAGATCCAGCAATCCAATTTCCATATATTTTATTCTCAAAATATTTCTTTGCTGGCCACCAATCTTTAGATCTCCTATTGGATTTTGTTTTCATAAATGGATTTTTCCATGGAGCTGGCAGAAAATATATTTAATTTCAAATTTCTCTAAACTGAAATAGTCAATATAAATGTCAATGTGTATTTGTGCTGCACAGCCTGTCAGGGGACACAAACTTAATGTTTCAGAGCTGGGTGTGGGGATGCCCATTACCCTGTTCCGTATCTGTACGCTTGTTCTAATATTTTATTTAATAAGTACTGCTAAATAGCAATGAAGACTCTTCCATTTACTAACTTGCTTGTGATTTGAAACACTGGTAATTAATAAATTATTTCTTCTCCTTCAAAAAGGATACACAGATACCTCCATTACAAGAAAAGGGTGTGAAGAACGATGGATTCCTGTGCCAAGTGCAGCACTGCTCACCTTGTCCCCGCCGAAAACCGCGAGCGTTGGCCGCTTGCCGAGGGCTGGCAGCTGAGCTCAGACAGGCCGTGCTGCCCTGGGTCTGGGGCACCGCAGCACCAGCACGGCCGGCTGCCCCACAGTCCCCCGAGCCTGGCCGCGAGCAGGCGCAGTTGGCAGAGGGCAACACACCTGGAGCGAAGCGTTCAGAAGGGATCGCGCTGAAATCCCCAGGGCTTGGCAACAAGCCTCTCCCACAAACGAATGTGATTTAAAATGTCTATAATACAAAAGCCACAGTGCACTGTGAAACTCAGAACAAAAGTAACCAAATGTAAGATGTTAGCATCTGACCACCAAACTTTTAATGCTGCATTTAGCGCAAATAATTTTACAATAAAATAATGGAGTTCCAGTGCTGGGGGGTAGGGGAGCTTCTCAAAACTGTGCAAGCCACATCATCAAACACAACTGGAACAAGCACAAGGTTATCTGAACGCACGCCTGCCCTGCACCTTTCTCAGAAAGGGAATCCTTTCAGAAGCGACCCTCGGAGTCTCCCCAGAGGTCTGCATACTCTAAAACGCCGGTTTTATTTGCATAATAATAGGCAGAAGATAACTAAAGCTCTGAATGGCTCCCCGGCACTCTGAAAATGTGAAGTATTATTTTTAGAACATCAAACCAGGTATGTGCTGCCTCTCAGAGGCATGATCCAGAGGAAATGCATTATACATTTAAGGGAAGTGCTCGGGAGTTATTTCAGGTTGTTCAATTTTCTTGCTTTTTGTACCTGCCACGGATTTGAGTCTAAACTGATTTCCCTACAATATACCAGCCTGCTCGTTGGCACGAACAGCTCTGTGCGGAGCAAGTATGCATTCACACCCTTGGATGGCAAGCCCCCCAGCTCACACACTATGGTGAGGGCAAACTGCTGCGAAGCTGCAAACGTCGCTCCCATTGAGACAGGCCCGCTCCCGAAACCTGCTGCCGTCACAGGCCCAGCCACACCATGCGCTTTCATAAATTCTCAAACGAGGAGAAGCTTAGAGGCTTAAGAAAAGAAACCAACTGCTCCTGGTGCTTGTAACCTCTGACAATAAGACAAATACATTTCTTTAGACCACGTCTAGCATAATCAGCAATCAAATTCCCAGTTCGTTCTCAACATAGAAGCGTGCAAACTCACATCACCAGCTTCTTCCTTTTTCCCTACAGTATGTGGTGTAGTTGCAGTATCAATTACTCAAACAATTTCAATCCATCCAGACACTAATGTCATTAGTCCACAGAGATTCTTTTTGAATAATTTACATAGAAACCGCCTTTACATGCTAAATAAAAAATGTTCAGACTTCGGTGAATGAAATTTGAATTACAATCCTACCACATGTGGTTCAGCTTTATTCATGCTATTTATTAAACAAGAAGAAGGGGTGATGCAGTCAATTACAAAGCAATTACCTGAACAGTTATTGCAAACCTGTGCTGTGCAACAATTACCATTCCTTGCACTGAAGAGACAGTTGCCCTTGACTTACTCGAACTTGTCTACATGCCACCTGCCTGTCACCCAAAAAGGGGTCCTGACCTCCACTTATGCTCAACTGAGCCCCAAAGAATCCCTTTCTGTTGCTTCTGGTAGGCCTTGAAAGGCTCTGCACTCAGTGCTATGCTTTCTCTGTTCTTTCTTTCCACAAAATTGCTGCTGAAGGAAAAGACGATACTGGGGGACAAACTCCCTCGACTAGGTAAGTCACTTTCAGAAGCTGAGATGACGGTAAAACTTCGATAAATGTAAACCTTCAAGGTGTTTGATGACCGTGAGGTCGTCCTGATCATTCTTTCTTTCCATCGTGGTGCTTCCCACAGAATATGAGACATTTAATAGACAAGGAAGCTGAAGCTCACAATAGAAGATAGCTTACCAAATTGCATAATGTATTAACACAACAAAATAATCCCACATTAAATACACATTTTTTGCCAAATTAATATGTACCCCCACTGTACTGCAGAGTAAGTCCCTGCTTGTCCCACATCCTACTGATAATCACAATCCCCTTTCAGGACATAAAAGATAACGAAGTCCCAATGGCAGACTGTTTTTCAAATGAGCACCAGAAGCCTCACAGGAGAGTACGTATGGTTTAAGCAGGAGTCCAGGAGACCAAAAGAGATTTTGTACTTGAAGTAGCTCCTATTTACGTTCCCTCTTCTATCTCAAGGTAATTACGTGTTAGGGTTTAAGCCCATTCAGGATTCCAAGTAACTGTAAAATGAGGCTAACCTGTGTTTCTAAAATCTAGTATAAAACATAAGGATAGTTAAGGCAAATATGTTAAGTCTCCTGTACAAGTACCCACTATTGCTTCAACATTTGCAAACAATGAACCTACCTCACAATTCATCTTTCACTGAAATTCAACACACACATGCTCAAACCAAGCATGCAATTCCAACAGCTCTTGCTTTTTATTTTGCTCCATAACATTTATGCATAGAACTCAGTTGTTGCCATTAACTCTATCCCAGCCAGAACCATGACATGCCACAGAGCAAGATATTTTCAAAAAAGAAAGTTCAATCTGTCACGTTATGAAAGTTAGGTTAAAAGCAGGTTTAGCAAGATTAAAGATTCCTTATCCCACTCAAATCATACAAAGCCAATAGTGGAAGGAATGAAATACAAAGGGCAAAAGGCCTGAAAATGCAATTTACTCCTTCCATTTCACCCTTTCTTCCTTAATCATATAAAATCAAAACCAAACATGTTTTACAATCTGGTTTTCGTCCAAAACAATGTATGAACTAATTGAGTGTAAAAACTGTTGCTTTGCGTTACATCAGTTAAAGTACATGTAACAATTGTTCTTTCTACCTCACAGCTCCCTGATTTCTGCTTTTGTTATAATTCAGCCCATTTTCAGTATGTCATTGGAAAGTCTGTTTGCAGAAGGAATTATAAGAAACAGATTCTTCATCTCTTTGTGAATTTATTTTCATTTCTTTCATTCTGTTCCCTCCACTTAGCAAGTGGCTCCAAGTAGCCAACTTTACGGGCTAAGTGACTATCCGTAAGTGCAACAAGCTTTCACAAGGTAGAAAACATTTCCTTATCCTGAAGAAAACGTGATATGAAAACTGCATTATATTGTCTAGAGATTTAATAATTTTCCCAAAAATATTCATTTACCTGTTACAGCAAACCTTTTCTATGAAGTTTATTCTATAGCATGCATAAAGAAACAAGAAACAATTTATGCATTCCCCAACAGAGAGGCATCTTACTGTCCTGGTTTCAGTGAGGACAGTTATTTTTCCTCCTAGTAGCTGGTAGGACACTGTGTTTCGGATTAGGATGAGAAGAGTGCTGATAACATGCTGATGTTTTACTTGTTGCAGAGCAGTGCTTACACCAAGCCAAGGACTTTTCAGCTCCTCACTCTGTCCTGCCAGCGGGCAGGCTGGGGGTGCAGCAAGAGCTGGGAGGGGACAGACCCAGGACAGCTGACCCCAACTGGCCAAAGGGGTATTCCATCCCACCTGGGGTCATGCTGAACAATATATAGGGGTGGCTAGCTGGGGTGGGGGGCTGGCTGCTGGGGGATGGGCTGGGCATCGGTCAGAGGGTGGTGAGCAATTGCATTGTGCATCACTTGTTTCATACACATCATTATTATTATTATTTTCTATCTTAATAAACTGTCTTTATCTCAACCCACAGGCTTCACTTTCCCGTTTCTCTCCCCCATCCCAGGGAGGGGTGGGGAGGGTGAGCGAACGGCTGTGTGGTGTTCAGCTGCCGGCCGGGTTAAACCACAACACTTACCCAGCACAGCCCTTAAGCACGTGCTTCATTTAAGAACAGGGAAAAGCATTTAAGAACGTACTTACACTTGTCCTTACCTGCAGCTCCTTACCCTCGGCTGCACTTCAAGTGCTTTGGAATTCTGACTGAATAGAAATACCACACACAGACAGACTGTAACGTTAAACATGGGCTCAAGGGGCTTCAAGAGAGCTGTGATTAAGGTGGTTTTGAGGTGTGCTAGAACAATGAGGAGTAACACCAAGCCTCCGTCTTCCACCTTCTGACAAAGGAAGCACCCCCCCACAGAGCATGCCAGGACAGCTGTCCGCAGGGCTTCAGGAGGAAGAGCGCTTCTCTTCCCATGCGCCGCATGCACAGTTAATTCTTTTGGACCAAAAGCACACGCAGAACAGCTGTATTAATCTGCTGGCATTTCGTGCTACCCATTTTCTCCTCACACTCTGCTGCCCAGAAGTAATAACTCTGCTTACCTGCTTTGTGATCAGTGAGTCTGGAATATTTAAATTCGTAAAGTTCTCACCCAAAGACAAATTTTCTTAGAATATTAAACAGCAATACACCAGGGGCTTGGCATGGGTTAGTCCATGCAGCAGGTAAAGCCAAATGGTTAAAGATGTGCCTCTGAACATCAGCAAACAATTCCTGCACTCACCTTCCCACCAGGACACAAAGGGCCCGGAGGCTCGTCCCCTCGCTGGGGTGGCTCCGAGCACTGCCCCCCGGCCGCGCAGACCTGGACTCGGCCTCTCCCCATGCACGGTCAGAGCAACGCAGGCGCCGCCGGAGCCGCAGCCCACGGGACCACCGGCAGACTCAGCAGCGCGACGGTAGGTACTGAGAAGCCTTCCAGAGTCGGAGACCTTCCTACCATGCAGCTGTGCCTAATGCCACGAACTACTGAACAAAATGTGTGGAAAAGACAGCAAAGCATTCTGCAAGGTTTAGACTAATTAAACGTCATTTCTACACAGCAAGGAAGACTCTGTACATCTTTGTCGTCAGCACATCCCCACAATAATCTGCCCAAATAATAATAATAATAATAATAATAATAAAAACATAATCACATACAACTCTTTTGGGTTTCTTTCCCAGAGGAGTCTTAGAAGACTTAATAACCATCACAGGTTCTATCTGAGATGACAACAATAAATCCTGTAGATAGTCCCACTCAGAAAAGTACATAGACACAAGCTGATCACCCTCATCCCAGCAGAATCTTCAGTTCTGAAGCAGCCAGATACTGAGAAAGCTTTTATTGATTAAAGTTATAAACCATTAAATAAGCTAAAGCAATTAAAGGATTAAGTATGTTACAGGTTTGTTGCAGAATAAAAGCTGTTCAACACATATAGGGTGCTAGAAGATGCCAAAACCCCCAACCATTTGCTGTGAATTTACGTTACTTTAGGTGCATACATTAGGATCCCAATACAGAAAACAAATTATTGATATGTACGTTCCCTTCAGAAGAGGTTCTCAGGTGACTCATTCTGATTTAATGATAATACATATTCCCCTTCAGAAACTGTAAACCAGCCCCTTATTTCCCCAGCACTACCCAGATGCATGAATCATTAAGATGCCAGAATGACCTTAAGGGTAGTTTATGCACAAACAAGAGATCATGGAGTAAATGTTAGTTGACCAGAGCTCGGAGCTGATGTCTGATGATGCTAAAGCTATTAGGTGAGGAAGCTTGCAGGCAGTCCCAGCATGCCTAGCATGGGAGACCATAAGTTCTGCTGACCCATCCATCCCCTGGAGCCCTTCAGCACGAGGGAAGGTGGAGGAGGCAGCAGAGCACACACGGCAGATCAGGACAGGGCACCAGTTGCGCCTGGCATGTGGGGAAGAGGAGCAGCAGCACCCCTGCTGCAGTTTGATTTACGAGGCTGCAGTCCAGCACAAAGCACTTGCCTTGCACTACACGTGTCTTGGTCAACCCCAAAGCAAGCACTGATGTTGTCTCTGCTCAGAGGCGCTTTACATGGGGAGAAAGTTTTCCTAGCAGAAGTTCTGAGAGTCAAGTTGAGCCATGAATTATGTTAACAAGTTGGAAGTCAGAGATGCAAGACCCAAACCGTAGCTGGGGAAATATTCTTATGCTCTGTGTCCTCTAATGAATTATGGGAGATTAATGAAGATTCTGCTTAGAAATCATCTGGCAGATGATTTTAAATACTTAAAGTCATCTAAGAAAAAAAATCTTAACAGGAATGATAAAGAATAGATTTGCCTAAAAGCTGTCACTATTCCCAAGCAGTTTTTCTCTTTTGATTTCAGGGCTGTGCTTGTTTGTGTTAATGTATGCACATATGTGTGTAATATTTTCAGAAAGCCTTTCACACTAAACTCTAATTTCTTCTCCAAAGCCATTCTGCAGTATTTTTCTGGAATGCATTAAGCAGCCTGACTGAACAATGTAATCCTAATTAGTTTGCAAACTATACAGCTCACCTCTGAGGGTGAGTAAAGCCCATGTAAATTAAAGTGAATTGGATCAGACTGTCCTAGGAATAGTTTTCAAGATCAGTGCAGCTTGAACGTGTGATCTCAGAAGTTGCTTTCACCCTCCAGTAATAACTTACAAGTAAATTTCACTGACAATAACAAGGAATTGAAAGATGTAAAAACATTTTGTGGTTTAACATTCAATTATGCGTTATTTAACATAATACCGAAAAGCCCATTTGGTCATTTACTAAAAGAAAAAGTCATCTTAACATGCATTCTCAGCTCACAAGCTGTAAATTATGCTATCATCACCAAGGTTATACAGTCTGTGTAATATCGAGTTTAGGTACATTGCATTTTGAGACCCAAATGCTAAAGAAACCTTTTGTAAAGTTTTGACAGTTATGTTCCAGGGTTTATGTAGTAATTGAATAATCTAAAATTTCCATTCATGTCCTTGTGGACTAATCTGTAATAGTGTTAAGGGACTGTTATGATAATAATTAAATACAAGTCCTGCATGCGAAATTGATATTCTGCATCTCCATCTCCACAAGGGAGTTTCTCTCTTAATAAGATTTAAATCAAGTTATACCTTTTTTTTTTTTTTAAAAAAAAAAAAGGAATTCATAAAGATTACCATATTGTACTGAGATAACATACATCTATATATGAGAGAAAATGATATTTCTAATATATGAGTTTAGCACATTCATCTTGCTCTCTGATCTCTCCAGTCTTAAATTAGTGGTGTCAGACTAAATCAAAACCGATGAACCAGTCTCACTGATGAGCTGGGACTGCTGAAGGTGGCCCTCATTGTTCAGCCGATAGCACTGTTCCCTCTGCCACACGGGTATGGAAACGAGAGGATGTGCGCTTACAAATGCTGCTGCTGCTACAACCGTTGATTTTTTTGTAGAGCATTGGATTCGTACCAGTTGTTTGGCAAAATTGCATCAAAGATAACACTGTTCATGCTCAGACAGCAACTCAGTTGGTGAGTGGTTTGCCTGAAGTCTAAGAAAACCATTTTCTCTAACATCTCTTTAGGCATTGGGATTTGGAAGGAATAAAATTATCATCGATATAGCACAAAGATCAAGAGCACCCATGCCATCCATTCAAAACACAGAGGACAAGAGGGAATTTACTATAAAAATACAACCTTGTTTCAATTTTAGCAGCAGTTTACAATGAATTCATGTGAATGTGCCATTTATAGACAACCGGGAAGATTCATGCATAAGAAAAGGCAAATTCACTAGCTGAAGCAACCATTTGTAAATTCATAGCAGTACCAGTCTGGAATTATGTTACAGCTATTTCAACACACTCCTTACTATTATTTATTAGTTAAAAATTTTAATTATGTGAATTGATTAGGAACATATCACCAGGGATCCTAATTAATTAGAATTTTGAAAAGGATCATGGACTGGAGATTTTTAATAGATTCCATAAAGAATTGCACAAAGATGTATATTAAGGGAAAGGCCAAATTAACTTCTTTCTGGTTTTATCAAGCGTTTTCCAAGAGGATTGTGCACCAGATTAACCAAGTAATGTCCAAAACAGTTATTCATAGTGATGCTAAACAAGGCAATAGCTTAAGCATTTCAAGCAGTTATTACTGAATGTCTGCTTGATTAGTTTATTCCTCTTTCTAGATTTTCAAGATTTTCTTTACCTTCATTGTCCAAATCCTTTTATATGGTACTGATAAACACCAAGGTTCCCAAGTATCTGGTGAAAACTTGCTTAAAAATACTCTTTTTTCTTCTTTTTATCCAGAACTTGGAAAGATGTATAAGCCATTATATTCATGAAACTCAGGAAGTAATTAATGATAAAATCTACTAATACAAGTGGCGTTTCAGAATTGGCTGGTCAGTAGTTTTATGGGCCAACATGTTTCTCCTTCTTACCTACTAGATGCAACTCTCAACACTTGATTTGGATACTATCCATGTTCTTGGCTGTCATCTTTGTATTTTTCCATCAGTATGACTATGATGCCTATTTATCTCCTGGCTGCAAGAATAGCAGAAATGATCTGGCAGTGCCACAAGGCAGACAGTTGTTTCATGCCCTGTTAAACCCTAATATGGTTAACAACAATATCATTCCAACTTTAAAGAGAGCCTTTTTTATTATTTTAAATCTGTTGTCTGTGTGTCAAAGTAAAGAACATCACTTGCAATTAGGATGGCATCAGAAACAAAAATGTAACTCTATCCATGAAGCAGCATTGTAGTGTCCTGATGTAGTAATTAAGATGGTTAAAAATACATAATTCTTTCCAAGCAACACTTAGAGGTCAAGAAAATTACCTTTTTCTACATGGTTCACAACTCAGATCTGTAGTAATTATTTAGATGCAACACTGTCAGCAAAATGAGATAGCAGGTAGCAAAAAAACATTAGAGCAGGTTGGTAAGAAAATGACCCATGGTGCAGTGAGGTGGAGCGAGCCTGAGCTCATCCTACAGGAAAATTCCTACAGCCATTAGAAAAGACAGGAACACAGTAAACTGTGCTAGACCCAGACTGTTTTTTATTACCGTGTCCATTTTTGTCTGGCTTTACCTAGAATTAAGTCAGCAAAGCTGAAAGACAAGTGAAGTGGGACATACTCAAAGTACAAGAGAGATTTCTACAGTGGATCCAACTCTTCTAGCTTCAAATGTATGCTTGAGTTAACTTCCTCATCTTGACCTGAATCTCTATTTGGTTGTTCATGAGAGTTTATATTTTCTCCTGTCTTTCCTTACATAAATCACTCCTACTTGAATCATTGCTTCCTTTGGAGGACCTGATACATCATGGAAAAAATGTTAATTTCTTTTCAACATTTAGATGATCTGTCTGGATTTTGATACTCCCCTTAGTGCTACTTAATACATAGATTTATGTAGAAATTTTGTTCCACCAGTTTTGGGCCCCAATAAAAATTCCATTAATCATTCACAGGATAGACTCAGAAACCAGATTCATGCACGGTCATTGAGTTATCTGCTGGGAGACCTGTGAATTCTCCATCCCTTGATATATTTAGTTTAAGGTTTGGTACTTTCTAGAAGATAGACTTCAATAAAATAGAAATTATTGGATTCAGTGAAGGACTATTTGAGTTAAATGTGACAGGCACAGACATTCAAGAAGTCAGGCACTAATGGTTGATCACTCCATCTTTGAAAAAATGTCAGGAAGTATTTATTTAATAATGTGTATGTGTTGTGGTCAATGGACACTGTCCTATAGCTAAATTTTGCGGCACAAGTTTTGGTATTCTGCATTGTTAAAGTTCATGGAAGTTAATTAAATCAAGCTCTGCAAACCCTAAACAAAAACAAAGCGCAATTTCTATTATGCTGACTTTTTGGGGGGATTGTCATAATAAAACATTGTTATTGGATGTAAAAATTATGGAACAAAGTTATGTCTCCCTCGTGTAATATAATGAAATCCATTTAATACTATTTTAAAACCAAAAACCTCATTAAAACAGACAGAATGTAAGAATGACAAATTACCTAGCAGGAAGCGTGAGCATGAAAGGTATTCCATGCACTCGACTGTTCAGAATACCACACACTTAATTCGGTAATGCAGCACAGATGTCATAAAACAGCACAAATCCTGAAGCCACTTTGGGAAGTGTAGGGTACTAAACACCCAGACACAAGAAAGATTAATTCTGCATGAACAGATGCAAAGATGGGCCTGTAGGGGTGACATCAGAGAGCTTTGCCTACCCATAGCTCAAGCCAAAAGCTAGCGAAACTTCCATCGTGGTAGAAGTAGGTGTGAGGAACAGACATGGGAAAAAAGAGCCATGGGGGGTATTTGTTTCTGCAGAGGCTGCATTTGACAGCCACAGAAAGTAGGAGTAGCAGGCCATATGTCCCACACGTGTCTTACAGGTCATACTTCTCACAAACACATTTGGAAGAAGCCAATCTTCTTCCTAAGGTGTCTGAGGTTTCATGTTTTTCGGACCTAGGTGTAATCAAGGCCAATATTTGTGTATTCACCCAGAGTTCAACACTAGGTAAGGCTGACTGATACAAGCGACACTCCTGTTACGGTTGGTGACCGTGCAGGTGTAGCATTATCAGACACAGCTTGAGAGAATAGGTCAAACTTTGCCAGTCCTTGAACAACACCAATTACTCTAAAAAGCTACAAATTATTCTGTATGATGCCTATATAACCTATATAACTGGGTGCAGCCTCAGATCCACAGCAACACTCACGTACTATTAACTACAAAAATCGATATAGCTTATACAAATATATATCCTTTCAACTTCACTATTCATTTGCTGAAATCAGATTATTTCTTAATAACACAGCTAAATTCTACTATGAAATGTTTTAACACCCTTCTACCATTTTGGCCCCAAACTCAGTATAAATGTAGGGAATACAGTTGTACTGTCCTGAGAACTAAGCTGGTGGAAGCTTTGCAGTTGAACTTCAACCATCAGAGAACACAATTCCCTTTAAATAGACAACTTCATGTTAAAAGTATTTGGGGAGCCATTGCTTTTTAGCCCACCTATCATTCAAAAAAGAGCCCCTCTGTTTTCCTACCTCCACTCCTTGGACTTTCAGTTTCATGTGATCCTCTCTGGTGGTTTTCCCATCTTTCCTTTTTTTCCAGCAATATCCATCTTTCCTGTATTTCACCTTCTTCCTATTATATAGGATCATAGAACCATTCTGTGGTCTGAAAATAAGAAACGGAATTAAGATAAAAAAGGAATTAGATAAATAAAAAAACACTTCTAAGAGAATTTATGAAACAACATACTGCAGACCAGTGAAAGTCTCTACAGAAAAGCATTATTTCATATTTCCCATTACAAAAAAAATCACCTTTTGTTGCTGTAAACTGGATTAACAATGTTTTACAATCTGCAAAATTTTATTTGAGAACCTTGTACCTAATGAAGCATGCCAATGATCGATATATATATTAAAAAAAAATAATGAAAAATTAAAGTACAATAGTCTGTGTCTTCAAAATTAAAGTACAATAGTCTGTGTCTTCACAAGATATATTATGCTTGGGCTCAACTACACACTGAAAATTAGAAGGAAAGAATGGCTAAGGAAAAAAGGACTTCTTTTGTTTGGACAATCTCCCTTTTTAATTCATCAGTAGGATTAGATAACAAACGCCTCATATGCAGCACCTGAATATGGATGTTGGCTTAATAATGCAACAAAGAGGTAAAGAGAAAAACATAAACTTATACATTGGTTTCACTGTTCATACTCAGATCAATGTTAGACATGGAATAATTTTCTCCTTTTTGAGTATCATCTTGACTTCAAAGGTGTATGAAAATATTTTCTTCTTAGAAAGTGCATTGATGCTTTAGAATATCAATAAAGAAACATTGACATTTGTCCAATATACAGGAGTTAGCATCTTTTTGGTGTACTACTGTATTTCACAGAAATGTTTTGCCATATGCTAAGCCAATACACAAAAGGGGCATTTCTGCTGTAACATTAGAAAAAAAAATCACTAAAAGGACACCATGCGTCACATGCAGACAGCAGTACTGTAGATGCTGCAAAAATTTACAGTGGTACATTAGTCACAGTAATTTGGCTTTAGAACACCAAGAACAGAAAGAAAAACAACAACATTAGAAGCAGAAGCAATAAACAACTTCCATAGAAAAGATTTGGCTGGAGACATTTGATAAAGTAAAACTCCTGAGCCTACAGAAACAAAACAAGATAACAGAGAGAAGCCTTTCCAGAAAAAGAGAGGGAACCCCCAGACAGTATACACTTTGCACTTCTTGTGCACATCAACTTCTTGAACTTTATCAGGAAGGTGTTTTCAGACAGAGCAAAGCGTTCTCTGGAATTGTTAAAAGCTGCTGAATATTTTTAAGGCCAGCTGAGAGTTTCAGTCTAGCTTCCAGCCAACATAACTAAGCTCTTTAAATAAATAAGCCAAATTAAGTAGTGTCTGTTCATAAATTATTGGCTTTTGATTTCAAAGGCATGCCAAAGGTGTAAAAAATAGTGCCTGGACCAGCTGGAAAGTCATCTTTTTTTCCCCTCCCACTTCTGTTTCAAACACTCCAGGCGCTCTGGTATAAGCACCAGACCAGACTTCTGCAGGTACTCTCCCTCCATTTTTCTCTCTCAAAGGCTACTAACAGAATACTCCATTTGAAGACAACTGCCTTCACCAATGTTTATCACGCAATAATAGGGCAGTAACATTGATGTAAATGTTGTTAATTACAGAGTAACTCACACCAATGTTCTATTAAGTGCATAAAGCCAACTTACTACTGAGGAAATTACAGTTTTCTACCACCATAGGTGAGCTGAAATTACCTAGGATCAACCAATACTCTTCCTTTGTCAAAAGGAATTCCACCAGCAAGCACAGAAACTGCCATAAAAGCCATGCCTGTCTCCAGTCTCTGCACGTAAGTACCTGACTTAGCGCAGGGGTAAAAGGATGCCCTGCCTCTTTTACTCCCAGTGTTTTCCCTCCAGAGTGCGCTTGCACAGTACACCAAAATACAAATGTAACAAATGTGTACAAGAAATAGCATAAAGTTTCTTTTAGTATGAAAACAGACTTGCTACTTCCACATAGCATACAGAGCCCCATTCATATACATTTATATATTTATTTCCTTCTTTGGAAGTGGAAGGAGAGACATTTTTATTAAAAATTTACATGAATATTAGCAAGAGGCTTCGGTGAAGTATGGGAAGAAGTCTTTCCCAAGGAATGCTTCTATCTTATTATCGCAGCAGAACTGCGCTAAGTTCATAATGCAGTAATGACGGTGTTTTACTTTATTGCATCATTACCGCTGTGCCACAGAACAGTTCCGGGACGTGTCTGGTTTCTCACTTGCATTCCTATTAGTTCACACATGAGAGAGGCACCAAATTAAGACGGGATGTGATCAGAAACCGGACAAACGCCAGAAACCCAGCTCACAAAAAAAAGGTCCTTGTGATCATGTAGAAATCTTCATTCATACTATGCAAATAAAAATACAGTATTTCATTTCCAATACAACCTGTATAATAACAGTCTGTGTGTTCAGCTAGCCAGACAACCACGGTTAGAAGTGGAAAGTGGAGCTTTTTGTATCCAGTTGATAAAAATAAAGCAATGCACAAAGCAGTCAAAATCAACCCAAACCATCCACTTCAATGAAGCGCCTCAGAGAAGCAGCCTGTGAAACAGGCAGAACTTACAAAATAAATAAATACACAAAATCAAAAGGCACTTCAGATTCCACACCTTCCGGCATGGCTACATTCACAGACTGAAGTGAGATGTGACATCAGCACAGAAATAGTAGATTTTTTTCACACACATGCAAACATTTCTATCCGTGACCAAAAACCCAAGTGCTACCCAGGACCAGCAACATTGGCACCTCCCCGCCCCTTCCAGAGCTGTCGCTCTCCAGGGCGATCAGATGCTGCAATTAATTCCATTATCTGGTATCTCATCTTCTTTTCACCTGAGGTCTCGGACCATTTGTCAAGTCTTCCAGCCTCCCAGCCCTGCTTCTAGGCCTGCAGTACTCTCTCCAGGAACTTGCACCGGGTCTCAGGCAGGCGAAATGGAGTGACCCAGTGTTTGCAGTCCCTTCTCAGACACAGCAGCACACTGAGGGCTGACAGGGATTTGGGTTTGTGTGGAGCCTAAGCCTCCCAGGCAGTGGCAGCACTGCCAGGAGACCTACACACTCACACTCTGGTTGCTGCATCTGCCGTGGTTCCTTCATGTTCTTCCCCTGCCCTACGCCTCACATGTAACCCACCAGATGAAAACCAGCACCTTTCCCCCTCCTCTTCCCAGCCCCTTTGAGCAGAGCAGCACTAAGGACTTCTTGAGGCTGCTGTTGTTCTCTCCTCTGCATCACCCTGAAAATGAACACCTCGGTGTTATTGAAACTCCAGCGTTTATGTGACACTGTGGCGTAGATAGTGTGGGATATTACATATCTTGTTGCTGTGTTTATTCTAAAAAATTCCAGTCATTTCACATGTCAGCTCAAACTCTCCAAAACATCGAAGATTTCCATTTGTCATAGTCTCAGAAACATGCCATGGCTTACAAGTCACCTGCATTCTTAGGGTAAGTAATGAAAATACCAGCACTGTGGCAGGCCTAATCAGCACTTGGGTGCATGAACTTACCTCGTCTCGAGTCACGGCACTCATAGCACAGGCATTTTCAGAACGTGTACACTAGAACGAGTCTGGCACTGCAGGCATGCTATACCAGCACCACCAGCTGCTTGTACACTGCTAGCGATGAGTGCTCAGGTGATTTCATAGGAACTTCATGTCTTTCAGCCCCTGCGCATGCGGCCTTCCCCAGGAAGCTGTGGGTGCTGCACAGGGCCGTGCTGTGGCCTCCTCAGCCCCACGCAGCTCCAGCGGCCTGGCCGTGGAGGTAACATGCTCCTCCATTCGGCTCCTATGCGCTTTCTCAGATTATATGCAGCGCTATCATCATTAAGGCCTTGATTTCTCCTCTGAGCATGCTGATTTGATATGCTGGACTAATGACACAGTAAATCATTATTGTGTTGATTTTTTTTCTAGCTGCTTTGCAAGGTTGCAAAGACGATATCAAGTATATTGATTAATATGACAAGTTCTACATGCCCGCTCGGAGGACTTGAAAAAATTTAATGTGCAAGTAAAATGCTCCTAATTTTGTGTTCAGTGCCACAACGGAGCGAGTAGCTGAACAGACCATAAAGTTGAGCTATGCAACCTTGCTGTGATTTTGCAAGGCTGAAATAAGTTTTTTGTTGTTTTATTTTTGTGATAAAAAAGAAAGCAATAAGAGGTCACTGGAAAATAGTTAACAAGATTTATATGAAATAAAATGAAACACGGTGAAACAAAATCTCTTTAAAATCTCTGGAGCAGTTGTTGATTCTGATAGCAGTGTATCAAGTTGGTTTAATGCTCATAGAAAACAGCTGGTTTTTAAAGATATCTTCATAAAATGAGAGGCAATTTTAACCTGATATACATTGCTACTGTATTTCTCTTGCTGTAAGAAAAAAATAGAGAGGGAAGATCTCCTGTGCTTATCTCTCTTGCACAAACACAGCCAAGAGCAATAAATTGATGGTTGCAGCAGAACTCGATCGAGATCTGATAGCAATTTCTAGGACACACAATGGGTATGGCTTGAAAGCCATATCTCCTCTGAAGGTTTTGCTGGCACACGTAACTTCAGAGATTTCATTCACACCTTTCCAGAAGAGGGGGAAGAAGCTGTAAACCTGAGTGCCAACTATCCTGGGACTGTAATTCCTTACCAGTCTACTCCAGTTGTGTTTTTAAGAAGCCTGCAACTGAAGTAAGGTAGGGTTGTCTGCATGGCATCAGTTACAAAAAGCAATTGTTTTCCTTTGTATTAAACTCCACCTGGAACCACAGCAATAATATGAAGTACTAACACATTAACAGCAATTTACTTTATTTGATTAGCTCCTACTTTGCAGCTACAGAGTGCTCTTTTCATTAATGTAAGACTAAATTGAAAATAATAAAATAGTATTTTAATATTATTGTACAGCAGAAAGCAAGCAGGAATAACCTAAAACAGTGAGAAGCACTTTCCCCCAGCAATGTTAAACTGCAGGAGCTGCAGGAGCAGGAGCTGCAGGAGCTGCAGGAGTGGCCAGCCTGTGCTACCCCTTCCTTGTACCCAGAGCTGGGGAAGGCCATGGCAAGCCCAGTTTTGCAAGTTTTGCACTGCAGGTGACAAAAAACTTGTGGCCATGACACAGCAACATGATCTCACAGCAGGTCACCTCACCTATATTTGTCATACGTCAAACACCACGTTACTTCACTTATTCCCTCGAGGTGATTTTCCAGCATAATGTGGAAAGGTCAATAGCATTTTTCCCTCCAGTCAGAATATATTTGTTTTCAGTGAGGCAAGAAAGTTTGTTGCTGTTACAAAACAGGCAGCAAATGAAAGGGAAGAAGGGACTGGAAACAGGTGAGCGGAGCCATCCCACCACACAACCCAGCCCCACCAAAGAAGGAGACGAGCACTTTGCCTTGCTTGCTCATACTGTAAATTACTGTCCGACAGAGAGGCAGGGCAACCACGACAAGGAAATCTTCGCAACGGCCACCATCACAACTGCCCAGCAAGCAGCAATGCATGCCCCGTCCTCACACTCACAAAGCCCCCAAAGCACCCCTTTGGACGCTGTGCCGTCCGCACAGCAGCTGGGCGCTAACAAAGGCAGCTGCATCACTTTCTGTCTTCCAGAAAGCTGTGTAGGAAAAAAAAACAAGAGTGAATCCCTGAGCCCAGAAACAAGGGCAGCCAGGTTTTTTGCAGAGACGGTGTAATTATTTCTGGTCCCACTGTGTGGAGCTTGCAGGATAGTGTACTGGCTTACAGACCGAAATAGCACAGAGCATGTGAAGAGTGAAGTCTCAGATACAACTTTGAATTTCCTTCCTTTTATGAGCCTGTGGCATTTAAAAGCTGCCTGATCTCTTTTTAGGCTTCTTGTTTGTGGCCTGGGGGAAGGAGGGAAAAGGACAGGAAGAATAATTGCAGAACAGAAAGCCTTTTGTCTTAAGTATTGATGAGATTTGAGATGCTTCCCTCTCTCCTCCTGTTATTTACCACCGTGGCTCTCAGATAAATTGGCACAACAGCGTAAGAGCTATTTTTGCCCAAATTGTTCCTGCTGCAGCCAGGGAAGAGATGCTAAGTTGCATTTTCGGACTTATTTTCCAAGCAAACAATCACGCCTTGTTGCTGATGGACCCAATGGGATGGCTGGTGCTCCACCTCCAGGTGGGCACCGTTGGGGCCACAGAGTCCCTGGGACGTCCTATAACAACACGGACGTGGCAACAGTGCGCTCATCCGAGTGGGGGGCACGAGGCTGCTCCAGGGAAGACTTCACAGAAATGGCATCTTGGGTTTAGCACCCGTGGCTCCATACACATGACCAAGGCTGCTGGAATCTAGCCGCGCATATCTGCTTCCGGATCTGAGTCCTATTTTGAGCAGATTTTTTGTTCATTCATTTCTTTTAATAATGTTATTTACTTGAATAATAAGAATCTAAACCAGTTCATCTTGTCGTGAACACGAAATAGATACAAGGAGAGAGTAAAGAGAAAACAAGTTAAGGTTAAGATATTTTGGTCAGCTGATGCTTCATATCTGCCTCTCTGCTGTGCTCATAAATTAAAGTCCCTGTGGCCTAAATGACCAAGATGTTCCCTAATCATGTTAATGCAATGTTAATAAGGCTGTTCAATGCAACTAGTTCCCTCTAAATTGTCCATAAAGATTTGGTAAATGTCAGACATATCATTTAATGAAAACTATGTTTTATTGCCTAGGGAGCTCTGGTTGCTGAAAGGGAATTGTAAATATTGCAGAGCTAAAAGAGACTTTTTTTTTTTCCCCCAGGACAACAGAAAAAGAACCCTTCCTCTAGAAGGTCCATGTCTCTAAAATTGATTTTTTACTATATCATCCTATATTTATATTTCAGTTGCCTGTCAACTTGGATATTTAAAACAGCTCAGTTCTTTACAGCAAAAATACCAAATCAAGTCTGGAGTTTCTCACAGCAAAAAGCCATCAGGCATCAGCAACTCAAAGCTTTCCAGCCCAGAAAATGCTTCCACATAGCATCATCACAGTGAGATGAACATTTCTGCAGTGAGTTTCAGGCCACAGAAGTGGGGTGAAAGGCTGTCTGGGCAAAGCTGGTGAAATCCTCTCCTGGCTGGTCCCAACGAGACGGTCAGGCAGCCACCACTCCTTCTGTACTACGTGCCATCCCTCCGAGCACGAGAGTAATGGCAGCGGTAATAAAGCAAGGCAAGACCAAACCAGCAGGTAGAGGCAGATGATCTTGGTCGGCAGCCCTAAAACAACTTAACACTGCTAGGAAAGATCTGCAGGTTTTGCCTTTGGATAGTTGTTCTATCCTTAGAACAACTCTCATGCTGCAGATCATGCAAAGTTTTTACCTCTTGCAGAACAGAAAGGGCTGTTCTATTCCTTCTTGAGAAACTCTGTCTAATCCTTTCTCACTCTCAGCTCAGAAGACTACTGCAGCACAGGCATGGAACAAGGTGGTTCAGGAACGAGTTATCGTCACAAGAAATATTCTGCAAGACTGAAAAAAAACCATACCTCAAAATATTCTTCTCAAGATAATTAAAGAGAGAGGACTGAAAATACAATACTCATGGGAAATCACATACCACTCTGAATACACTAAGAAAAATAGTGTGTGGCCAACACAGGCCATTTAAAATAACACAGAATGTACATAATAACATCTGAAAAGAGTGACGCAGTCCCCTAATTCCCTCATCTGGTACTCAGTCAATTTGCTTAAAAGCATCATCTATTTAGTTTGTATCACCGACTTGCTTCACTTTGCTGGAAATAGCATTCAGTCTATTCCAAACCATACCTAACGGCATCAAAATCTTCTGAAGCCCATCCGTCAGCAAAGGCCCATTGCCTATAACTTCCCTGATCACTTCCTGTGTGGAGGTGGAGAAGGGAAGGAACATGAAGGGTCAGGAATGAAAACCTACGCAGAAGTGTTGATGAATTTGTGAATGGAGAGAAATGCCAGGAGCGAGTATTCCCAGATGCTTCCCATTCACATTAAAGCAGTGTCATGCAGAAATCCAAGCAGGCATGTTTTTATCTTGTAGATAAGAATCAAACATTCCAGATGATGGATTTCAAATAAATATCTATTAATTTCTTTTCTGTTCTATGTGCAGCATTTAAAGCCATTGTATCACAGCTCTTACTTGCAGGGCTTGGAGGGAACACACGGGGACTGTCAGCTGCAATTCCTTCTGACTGACATCAAGATTTCAGAAACACCTCGTCTTTCACTTCTTGTTTTTACAGAGAAAAAAAAAAATCTGATGACAGAAATTATTTCTCCCCTGAGAAATGCTGCTCTAAAAGTCCTCATTTGCCTTGACATTTCCCCTCCATGGTGCCAATGGCTTATCAGAAGATTAAAGTCCAAATTGAAAACTAAAGGAGGAATCTCTAGCAGCAACAGACCAGGATTTCTCAACCCAGCATTTTAGTGCACACCTGTAGCTGGTCAAGCAGAAACCCAAAATCTGTGTTGTTTAAGGAGGTCACAAAGATTATCTTCTCTGGATTAAGGAAGAGCTCACCCAAAGGTGAGGCACAGCCATAACACCTCTCACAGAGGGCAATGTGTCACTGCACTACCCAGAGACCTGAGGGACACTAACACGAGCCTTTCCCCCTGTACCTAGCGTTGTATCTACCCCAAACACAGGAGCTGTGGTGGGAGATGCACATGGTGCTTCACTCTCTCCCCCCTTCTCCTCTCAGCCAGAAAGGAACATCCCTTAGCTTTGGGTATGGGGTAGTCTTCCAAACAAACAAACAAACAAACAAAAAAAAAAAAAAAAAAAAAAAAAAAAGATTCTGCTAATTCTATAGCTTTGTTTGAAATAGCAAAGTCATATGATGACTTTTGAAAACACATTCAAGAAATCTGACTGGCTTTGCATGCCCTTGCTACCCTGGGAGATGAAGCTAGCCATCGGGGAGCCAGCCTCCACCCCAGCAAAGCAAGCGTGGGGGCACGCTGCTCCTCCTCGGCGTGCACCAGTGAGCCCTGCCGCTGCTCACAGCACACCCCGGTAGATGCACATCATTTGCTTTGTTAGGCCAACAAATGTTTCATTCCAGTAACCCCAAGGGAAACAGCTTTATTCAGACATAGCTCTCTTCCACACAGAGTTTTAAAACAATATTTACACAGACTAATGTTTTTAGACTTTGGGGATCATGTCCATCACAGCTGTATCACTGGCAGATCACACATCAGAGGCAGGAACTGTTTTTATAATCTATTTCTTTACCCTCCCAAATAAAACTCTTGGCATTTACCCTAAGGCAATGACTCACACTCACCTTGGAAGAGAACCTAGTTTATGTTCAGCCTTTATCAGCAGGACCACAAGCAAAAGAAAAGCCAGTTACAATAACTTAATAATACAGATGTTCAGATTTCACAGCATCCACTGAGGGCCCAGCAATATGTCACCTTGCATGGAGAGTCCACCATCCTACCCTTTACAGTCTCTGTTGCCTGCACTTGAAGTTGAGGTGATCAGTGTGG
This sequence comes from Oxyura jamaicensis, assembly GCF_011077185.1. Lineage (NCBI taxonomy): Eukaryota > Metazoa > Chordata > Aves > Anseriformes > Anatidae > Oxyura > Oxyura jamaicensis. The sequence goes on from NC_048913.1 coordinate 446,014, forward strand.
CAAGTGAAGGAATTCCAAATTACATGTTTGAAACTTACTTGACCTTTGAACTCTGCCTTCATGAAATACAGACTTAAGAGGTCTTCTTATCCATGAAGGAAGAGATGCAAACCCCACAAAAATGTAAATACACTGGATTTTTTTTGTCTTCTGCATTAAATATAATTTGCATTTAAAATAAAAGTGACTTTATTCCATATCTGCAATATCTAAGAGGTTAAAGTCTAAAATAACAGACTTAGCAATTTTGTCCACAGTTGCAGTTAATGCAACGGCTAATCCCATTAATTGGTGTCTGGATGCTCCTTTTCATAGCAGCAGGCCATAAAACTTAATCCTTACTTCCTCTTTCCAGCATGTAGCCTCAGTGTTCATCAATAAAACTAATGCTGTTCATTAAGTATTGGAGTAATTACATACTGCTCCAACCAAACACGACTGAACAAGCATGTATCAGTACAAAGGTAGTGTTTTTATCGTATCACGGGACTGGTTATGGGCTGCCAAATAAAGCATTTCTGTAAGATGGGGATACATTTGGAGAATTGAAATAAGAGCTACAAAGGACTATGAAAGCATTTTTTGTGGCACGTGCTGGCAACACCACAGCCACGTGCAAAGCATGGTGGCTGCAGCTCGGCAGGCGGTGCAGGACAGCCAGCATGCCGCCCAGCTCCACGGCGAGCAGAGGGCAGGGACGCGGCTGGGGCCTCGTGCCGGAGAGAGGTCATCAGCAGTTCCTGTGCAGCGCGGCGACGCTCACACAGCTCCTCTGCGCAGCCTGACCCAGTGCTCCGGCCCCTGCCATGGTCTGCACGGCTGTGGATGAGCGGACGGCAGTGGGAGGACAGTGCAGCTCAGACATCTAACTGTGTCACGGACTGTGTCACGGACCCAGCAACAACCCACAGTCATCGACCCGTCTTTCCTGATGAAATCTGCCAAAGGCGTGCACGCCACAACATGAGGAATGTGTGTCAGACCTGCGCGTTCCCCAGTCCTCAGCAGGCTGCAGAGGGGCAGTGTGATGTGGCAGCCACAGGATGTGTATTTCCATTTAAAAACTGGCACCAGGCAGCATTGTTATCCTTTACCAAGACCTCTTTTCATGAATGCACAGGAAAAGCCTGCCCATTTTCACACTCTGTACTTGCTCTTGATACAATTGGAAAGGAAATAGGGAACAGTAACAATAGCACTAATAATAGTAATATAGCTAATAATAGGATTTGACTTTTCAGTAAACATTTACTCTGCTGTCATTTATGCTCAATGATATCGTGTTTTGTTGCCAAAGTCTGAGTTCTACAAAAGATTCACACAGCATCTTTACATACCACGGCTACTTGGTCTGATTAATCTGATCACTAAAAATTCTCTTTATTTCTACAGCCACTTAAAAAGCAGAGGGAAATTCTGTTTAGTCAATGCCAACGCTTTTTGAGGTTGTGTTAATTTTTGACACAAGCAACAAGCATCTTCCCCCACCATCTCTGCTTCAGTTTCAGGAGCCCTCATTGCTCCGTCTCCCTCCAAAGCATCATCTGTGTGTTATCCTCCAATTTACACCTGAGGGCATATCACAATAAGAAACACTAGTGTTGTGAAAGTGCCAACAGTGAAACTTAGAATTTTTTTTTTTCAGGAAACAATTTCTATGTGCCATTATGATTTTGAATTGCCCAAAGTATTGAACATTAAAAACCTCTCAAGGAATAAAAATGCAAAACTCAGGCAGCTCTAATGCCAGATCTTGCACTGGCAAAACCACAAAATATCCCAGATAACCACCACTTGTTCTTATGCCTCCATCTATCAAACATTCTTCTAGACTGAAGTATCTGCATCTCTACACCATAAACATATCCCCAAAAAGAAAATAAACATCTACTAAAGAAATGCTTCATTACAGGGGTTGAAAGAATTTCCAGGGAGTTTATAGGTTAAGTGTAACTTTAAATCACCTCGGTAGTTTGATGTACTTTGCTCGTATAAATATATGCCATATTGATTTGGGAGCACTGGTCTATGCCTTCCAAATTAGCTCTTCAGTAGAGCAACCTCATTCAAAACGCTTTATGTCAGGGGAAGAACTTCCATTAGCTTCAGTGGATTTTGGAGTCCAAACAGAGCCTTTGGCTCAGAGTACTCCCCATGTAAATACAGACTCTATTAGACATTGCCTAGGGTGCAGTTTCAGAATATCTAAGTGGTTTGGTTGCACCAGTCCCATTTGGCTTGTTAGATACAGTTGAATATGATTCCCCAAACTTGTATTGCTGGGATAGCATAGCACAGCAAGAAAGTTATTTGACAAAAACAAACAAACAAACAAAAACAAACAACTCTTTGAATTTTCTTACTTTCCTTTGCCTCCAAATAAAGAACAAAACTCCAGTTTTGAGATCCTAAAGCTAGAAATTCACATTCAGAAATTCACTGAATGCGAAATAATCTGTAAGGGAAAGGAGAAGGAGCAGTTTAGTTACTGGGTGGCTTTTTATGGTCTCTGATGCTCAACAGAATTTCATAGAATTGGTTGGAAAGGTTGGAAAAGGTTTAAGGTTGGAAAAGACGTCCAAGATCATCTGGTCCAACCATCGCCCTACCACCAATATTAGCCACAATTTAAACTTTTCTGAAGCATCAGTAACTCGTACAGTGAAATCACGCCTGGTTTTTTTTGTGGATTTTTTTTAAATTTTTTGGTCAATAACGGAAATATCTCACGCACATTGTTTTCCTAATATGACACGACAGAGAAGCTTTTTTCCTTTTATCAAAGCAGTATTTCAGAACCTGTTTTTAGTACCTTGTCATTAGGCTCACTAAACAGGAATGTACTTCTGGGAACTGCACTGTCCCAAAGCTATATATTTAGTTCAACCAGTAGGCTAACAATGGTATTCTGAACTTTTTTTTTTTGAATAACATGATAATTCATATGTTGATGGTTCTACACTCTATACCAGACTTGAAAAAGAAATTAGGAACAATTTTTATGAACTTCTCAGTATGCCAAGCAATTGAAACCTTCTCATAACAATATTGGAAAAAAGCTAGAATATTAAAATTGTCATTAAGTGGAATGCATATGAAATGCTGAAAAGTCTTTTGGCAAATTATTTCTTGATATAATGACATGCTATAGACCTAAATCTTAGTACAAGGCATGACAAAAGACAGTTGAATCAACTTTGTTCATTTAAATATAATTTTAAAAGAACTGGTGTTCATCTCTTTATTGCTCAAGAACCTTTACCAATTTCTTCAGTCCTCATTTATCTCTTATTCCTTACTCCTATGGGGATGTTGCTTGATTTATTGAGAATTAGTTCTTACAACTCATGAATGCTTTAAGCTGTTTTCATATTAATCATCCCAATATCTGTTAGTCTACCGAGGAGAGCCCATTTGATCTATATTTTCAAATATACCTACAAGGCTTCCAAAACTGCTTTGTGCTAACAGTCATTTTGCGTTATTGATTGCTATCTCCATGGGAACAAGTCATTATGCCAAAGACATAGGGCTCCAATAAACTTTTAAAAATCTTGTTTTAAGATGACTTACTTCTGTATGCTTTAATTCTATAAAATCACACATGCGCGCACACCAACAAAACCAACAAAAAGCAAATAAAAGCAGGTATCATGGCAGACATTCAAACTGAAGGAGACGTCTCATTCTACACGATGCCCACATGCTGCTCTAATTAACCCGTGTGAAACTGACCATGTAGCCATCGGTTTTGAAATTGAGGTAACTTCCCAGCATAGCATGGATACAGACAGAGAGGGATATACATACAAGAGGGAGGAAGGAGTGTAGCTTAGAGGAGAAAACAAAGAAAATTCTATTTTATTAATTTACTTCTGGTTAAGCTTCCCTACTCATTACAAACACGGGCTGAAGGCGAATAAGATCTTCCAGGGCTGTGTCAAAGTGGGACCAAATCTTATTTAGTCAGAAATACCATATTCCAGTCAGAATTGCAAAGACGCTGTCAGTGACCATTTCCCTGAATCATGAAATGCATTACTTTCCTCTGCAGAGAGGTCAGGGGGAGTTGAGCCTTACAATATTTGGTAGGTTATTTCTGCCTACATGAGCATCCATGTGTTTGCACATTTTAAAGACAACATGCATTTGCACGCCCCTAAGATTATCACCCAGAAAGATGTGCTCAGGCACATCTGTCTACCTCTGCTTTCTTCACTCTTTAGAAAGAAAAAGATCTCTTCTCTACAAGCAGGGCACTGATATTCAGTCACTCAAGAAGCTGCTATTACACAAATTAAATCTTCACCCCACTCAGCTACAATTCCTAGTGCCTCCTCCTATCCCCAGCTACAGTTGCACACACTGCTATTTGTGGTGGGTTTAACCACTTCCTGCCCCTATTTATACACCCTCACCCAGTTTTCTGCTGTTTGATACAGCCGGAGTGGCTTTGCCACCCCCCTTTCCCCAGCACACAAGCCCTCTGCAGACTGCATGAAGCAAACCCTCCCGGTGTTTCTGGAGCCCTGTCCCTTGCAAAAGGCAGCTCCAACCCTTCTCTGGCGGAAGCGTGTCCCCGCGCTCCTCCAGGATACGTGCATTGCCCAAGCTCCCTGCAGGGGCTGACCAGGACAGCAGCAGTGAAGCAGTACTGCGTCTCATGGGCAGGACAAACCCAGATTTGCTGGGGCCCAGCTGAGATCCAGAAAATCCTGGAGGGGAGCAAAGGGAGCTTTGTGCCATGCTGAGAAAACGCCACCAGGAAAGAGATAGGTTTCCAGTATTCCCTCAGTTACAGTGGAGCTTGGCTCATGCCCTGAGACACTATAAAATCTGTAAATATTTGAAAATTGAATAATAACTTGTTAATTATAAATTTTAATTGAGAACCACTTCAAAATGAAATTGCAGTTTGACAGTCAACGAACTTCCAACAGTACAGCCAACAACATGGCTGGCAGAACGCGATTACAGACCTCAATTTCCTCCACATATCTGGAGAGACCTCAGATCCTCAGTGGTGCTGAGATTAGCAGCGAGCCGCAGGGAGCCAGCAGGCCAGTGCGGCTGCTGCAGGCGCTGGCAATGCCTGGCCCATCCTGCACGGCACACAGCAGCACACTGCACAATTGGGTCTGCAGGAACAGTCCGCGACTTGCTGTTAAATCAAAGGCTCTCCAGGCACTCTCAGCTGTGCTTGCTCACAGGACACCCTCCAGCTCACCAGCCCGCCTCCCACCAGGAGAAGAGCAGGAGGCAAATTCTGCTACCTCCAAGCCAGAGTCAGCGTTACTTCACCTGGCTCCAGAAGAGGCAGGAGCAGGCAGAGAGGGCAGCCGAGCAGCCTGGAGTGTAAGCACGAGCAGGGCTAGCAGAGCCTCATGCTGCTGTCGCCCACCCGCCAGTGAGCTGGGGAAGAACAGGCTGGGGGCAGCAGAAAGACCTGGACACAAGCCAGGCTCCTGGCCTTGGCTGCCCAGGACGAGGCAGGAGCGGGCAACCAGGAGGCACGGATCTGATGGTGGGTCTGGAGTACGAAGATAGGGCTGAGAGCTGGGCACATTCAGCCAGGCAAAGAGAGAGCTTGGGGGGGGGTCCTACTAATGTCTGTACATACCTGAGAGGAGGGAGTGAATTCCCAAACCTTGGTCCAGCAGAGGGCTAAATGCTACATACAGTGTACAAGCGAGGGTAATGTGGACTTCAGAAAAGACATTTTAAACATAGATGTAGCCAAAGGAACCATTTGTTCACTCTGTTTCTGAAGCCTTGTGAACAGGAATCTTCCCTACCAATTTTCAGAGCAAATGCAACTGCTGAAAGTAAATCTGAACAAGCAGTGCAAACCCTGGGTGCTGCAAAGCAGCACGGAAGAACGCCTGCTAATGAGCATCATTCAGCAGCTAGAAAGCCATGGACTAGCCCTGCATCCCACGTACCACACGCGAAACAGCACAGCAGAAGCAGCCGTCAAAAGGGGAACAAACAGGTTGGACCTGACTGTGCTTGAAAGAGAGGAGAAAGCAGACAGCGAGGTGGCGGCTCCTGAACGCCAGGCTGGGTCTCTGGGCCTGTGCCTCCGGCAGAGACGTTCGATGCCTTTGGGTCTCGCAGCCTGCTTCAGCTGAGCTCCCACGCACCCGCCTCTGGCGCCCTGCCTGCCCTGGAACACAGCTTCTTTCCTGCTTTTGGGAGGGATTTGGGTTTTGTTTTCTTCTTTTTGGCATGCTTGCAAGCGATGTGCAAGGCAGTGGGAGGAAGTTTCCCGTAGAGCTCCGGGGAATACTCTTCAGAGCACACGTTTACATAGCACTTAAGCTCCAATCTGGGAGTGGTGTCAAGATATAAATGCAGAATGCCAAGGAGAGTGCCCTGATTAGCAAAATAAGATTCTGCAGAAAATGTGCAGAGCACGAAGGGAAGGGTTGTCTGAGATAATGCGCAGCTCATCAGCCACCACAGGTTCTCCTTCCATACAGGCACAAGTATTTTATGCAACATTGCAATCTGATTTTTAAAATGTCGATTTTCTCGTGTACTCAGTTGATTGCTGATTAATAGCTACATGTAAATCTGGACTAACCTGGAAACCAGAGGACTTCAATCTGCCAAATAAGTCACGCTGATGGGTTGGCTGTTTTCAGTCTCCAGCAAGGACAATCAGCTCTTTGGAGGGCCAAAGCTTAAAACTGAGCCTTTCAATCTTTATCTGTCATCAAAGATAGTTTCAGAAAGATACAGCAATGTGGGCTATGCCGGCGTAGTCCAATAAACCCAGGAGATGTCACAGCAATATCTGTGTATGTATTTGGGCAGCAGTGAGAAAAGGGAGCCTGGAGCTCTCCCGCTGGGCGAAGGCCTCTACCCTCCCCCTGGCAGCACCGAGCACAGCTTCATTTGTTTTCCAGGCAGTGCAAGAAAACTGTTTTATGAACTGTGACATCGATTGAGCATGAGCATAACCTTTGGCGCACGAGCAGTCCCACCCCGTGGTCGATTTCAATGGTCACTAATTGAACGCTTTATTTGAGGCGCATGCTTGAACACCCAGCCTGGCAGGGGCCCTCGTCGCCACAGCAGTTGGGTGGAAGCCCCTCCTACCTTTCAAATTAACCTCAAGAAGATAATCTATTTATTTATATCAATTTAGTTCCATCAATTAATGATGACAAGGCAATTAACTAGAATGCCAGACAGTTAAAAATAACCACGTAATGCCTTCTTTAGAGGAAATCTATTATATAATCCCAATCGGTCTTCATTAACACAGAGTATTCCAGTAAAAGGTAGTAATCCAGTTATGGTCTGTGAAATATGAAGATCCGTAAAGCAATTTTTCAGAATTAAGAGTAAAGTAATTTCAGCAAATGGAAAGAAAGCATTTTCGCATTTTTCCCACAGACCTTTGCAAAATGAAAGAGTGGCGTAATATAGCACCCTAGTACCAAGCAGATTGTGCGGTATCACAAAGATGCATTAAATTAGTCATTATAACTAAAACAAGACACGAGGCAGATTCCTTAACATCTCACTTCCCCACACTGTTTGGTTTCTAGATGAAGCCAAGAAGAAGACAGTGCCTGTTTTCTCTCTCCATCCATCATCCAATGCTCACTGCAAAAGATACAGATGCCTGCACTAAGAAAACCTCAAACCCTCATCAATGTCGGAGGGCTGCTACAGCTAATCCTTTGTTCTAAAAGTGTTCAAATCTTCTGTGTTCCAGAATTTCATTCAAATGATGCTTTAATATACTGCTTAATCTCTTTCACAGATTTCTGTTATGTAGGGCACATGAACATCACAATGGGATGAGGCTCTTAGGTGACCTGACCGGCTACTCAAACAAGACCCTCCTTTCCTGCGTTGCTTGCTTGAAGGAATAAGCAAATGACTTTGGCATGGAACAAAAGATTACTTATTCACTCTAATATTTAATTTCATGTGCTTCAGAATTAATATACCAACTATTTCAATGATATTAATCTCATTTATAGATTTCTGGGTTGAAGATCCAAGTATAACTATAACGTGACATTATGAAAAATTAGATGAAAAGTTTACGTGAATCTACAACACAACCAGGTTCACTTGGGCATGCACATTTTCCAGTTTTAAGTGTTACTCTTTCAAACTTTATAAACTAGTACACCATAAGAAAGAATCAACCCCAAATACAGAAAATCCTGCAGGTGTACAATCCATACAAACAAATATAAATGTAATCAACCTTTTCCCCCAAATATGCCAAGCTGTTAAGCATTCTTGACTTAATGTTTATAATGAAGCAACTTAAAATAAATAAATAAATAAATAAATAAATAAATAAATTCCTATGGGTCTTTGTTTACAATACAAACTCAATTATTATTTTTCAGATGATTATCATTTCTTATACCTTCTCAGCTCATCCTATTTATGAATTTAATTACCTTATGGTATTTTTAGTTGAGATAAAATTACACATTTTCAGATTAATTTAGCTTGAACTAACTTTTAATAATAACAAATCCTTTTTGTATCATGTCCTAATTCGAGATCATCTAAATTAGTATGAATCATTTTTTTAAACTTTGTCACACCCACTTAGTAAACTGCACTCGCAATTTCAAATCCTAGAACATTGTGCCAGACATCTAAGGGTAAATGTTTGCTGAATCTCTTTAAATTAAAAACCTACTGTTTTGCTTTTTCCTCTGTTATTTTCTCAGCTTATGCTGACAGTGAACAGTCAGGTGATTACTGTTCCCTACACACTGAAACTAGAAATGCTGCTAAAAAAGGCGCAAGCCAGTTTTTTTAAAACAAACAAACAAACAAAAAACCACAAACCGAAACAGATAGTTTCTGTTCCGTTGCCAAAACCAAAAACTCTCAAGTCTTGATATTATTAGTTCTGAAGGCACATGTGCAGCATTTCCCTGACAAGCATCCCTCCTGGAAATGCGTAATTTGCTTTCAAGTTGGCATTGTTGTTCCTTATTCTTTTCATTTTATAAACCTCCCAGTAACAAAGACCTTTCTTTGTTTAAAAGGCCACTTAAAAAAAAAAAAAAAGAGCTCCACATATGTTTATGCACATAAGATTTATGAAAATAATTAAGAAATTTAATTATGATTTCACTGTGGCTATTTACTTGGAGAAAAAACTCACAAAAATGTTTTTTAACTAAATTGATGTATTCCAGAATATTTTCCTTTTAAAAGCTGGCATTTTGTTGTTTATTCAGGGTTCTTCATTGTATTTGCAGCTGAGGTATTTTGCTGTCTTTGTAGGTTCACAGCCAGGAGTCCACGTGCCAGTTGTTCTCATGATTCCCCAGGACTGTTCATCAGAAGGCAGAGGTGGGCGACGCTTTCTCTGAACATGCAGGACAATACCCGCTGCCTGTCCACTCCAGGGACTGATACTGCTCCCCTGTGGTTCATAGAAAACCCCTCTGTGCCATTTCCACACTGTTAACTCAAGGTTTTGCTATGATCACAAGATTTTTCTTCATTCCTCTGCTTCTCCCCACGACAATCACAGAATCATTCAGGTTGGAAAAGACCTCTAAGGTCATCTAGTCCGACCTTTAAGTCTTTACAGCAGTGTTGCTTTAGGGCCGTGAGACTTCCCCTCTTCCAGCAACGGATGTCAGTGGAATTGGCTGGAAGCCTCTGGCCAGCAGCAGCAGCACTGGACCGACTTTTTTACAGTAAGCAAGCTGCACTTTGCACGGTGCTGCTCCAACCCAGGCTCACTGAGCTGCCTGGACCATGGCTGGGGCAGCAGCCGCGGCAGAGGTCAGCCGCCCGGCTCCCGAGGGGTGTGAAGAGAGGAAGGCAAAACCACCACCAGGCAGATGCGTGCCGCCGCTCCGGAGGCACCGGACACTATCTGAGGGCTTGTTGAGATGGTTCGTGAGGGAGGGCAATTATCAAGTCTAGCAGATTGTAGAGATGCGGCTTTTGCCTTTTTCATTTTATTTTTTGGGTGTGGGGCAATGCTTGCAAAGTGAGCATTCCCCACCGTGGTGTCCAGCACCAGCTTTTGCCAGCAAGGCACTGAGTAAAGCCTGTCACAAAGAAGAACCCATCTCCTTTTCCCTAAAATGCACACTGTTTTAGAGGAAAACGAGCAATATTTCAGTGTATTGTACCTGCTTTTTAAAAAGCACATTCAACTTTATCCTTTTCCTACACTCAATTCTGCATCAACGTCTGTGCAGGAGTCACAGCACCAGCGCGTGCCTCCAGCATGCTCTCGTGCCATTTCAGTACCACACACTGCTCTCATTTTTTCTGGGTGGTAATATTCTACTTGCTCATTTCGTGTTGCAGCTCTGATAAAGCTAAATTAAAGCAAACTGGCAGCATTGGCTGATAAAGTCAATTAGGCAGGACTTCTAATGACTTCAGAATATGTAAGAGAAGCTTTCGGTGCCTGCCTGTACACGGGGGAGTCCGGGTGGCTTCCAGGAGGGCCAAGCCCACTTTGGAGACCAGGCAGAGCTCTTCCCCCTTTCCCCTCCTTGTTATGCCTGCACACAGAAAGACCAGCCATTTATTACAGATTTGAGCTTACAAATAAATACTGCTTTCCTTTGCTTACAAAAGCATTGAAGTGCCCTTACTCTGCAGTATAAAAATCTACCAAAACTGAGTAAATCTTTTCAGAAAAGTTCTGGCATTTGGGGAAAGACACGACCAAAAACTGCGTTGACATTGTCTTAGTGCAGCCGAACTCTCTAATGAGAAATTCAAGCATTTGAATGTTTGTGCGCTGCCCAGCTAACAGGAAGCTCACTGGAATGTTTTAAATATAATTTTTAAATTTTAATTCAGGATTTGTTTTTAGGGGGAAGGAGGGAATGCTTTACTACAAATGATGGAAGGGCACACAATTTACAATTTATTCACTTACACTGCAACTGAGCTTTCTAAATAGCAGGAAGTTCGCCTTTTTCATGAATATAAAGTATTTCCATTAAAGTCCATGTTTCTACATTCCAAATACAGTAGTGACTGAATAGTTCAAGATATTCATTATGCATCTATCCCAACAACCACAAATGGCAGCATTTTGATAAACTACTATGACTGAACATTTCTACATTCATCCAAACATGTTTCAAGTGTTTATGAAGTGACCTTTGAGTTCACCCAATTTCTACCACTGATGCAATATGCAGATTTGACAAACGAGATTTAAGCTCAGCCACTTTTCATGCTGCTTAGAATCAAAAATCCACAGTGCAAAGCAACAAGAACCAGCTCTTATCAAAATGTCAGAACTTATTTTCCCGTTAAGTTTTGCCTTTCAAAACAAACAAAAACAACCGGGTAAACTTTGGGGAAGAAGCTGCTGTTCATAGGACAAATAAGGAAGCCAAAGACACCAGAGAAGCTCAGTCAGCATCAGGCGAGTTGGTGTGGTTTCCCAATAGTTATTATGTTTGTTTTTTTTCCCCACCTGAAAAGCTTCCAGAAGCAAATAAATCAATTCAGTGGTCTCAGGGCTTCTAACCCTCAGCCCCCTGATTTTAGGGGATTTTAAGCAGCCAGCTTCCAGGCAAGTTCCAAGGGCCAGGACATTCCCTGGGACAGCTCAGGACCTGCCCAAGCCCAGGTGGCGCGGTGCCTGAGCAGCGCAGTAGGATAGTGCCCGAGGTCAGCGATGCACCAGCCCGGGGCCGTTACCCCGTGCCCGCCCGGCGCCCCACAGCCTGGCCACTGCTGCAGCCACGGTGCAGGAGCTGCCCCGTCCCAGTGTGCCCGCAGCCTGGCACCCCGATGGCTCCCACGCCACGAGGACTTTCCGAGCCCTGTCCCTGCCATCTCTTACATGGTGCTTGCTTATCCTGAGGTCAGAGCTAATTACCGCTTCTAATTTTTTTCCCCCACTTCTGACGGAATCATAACACTATTAAGATCTAATACATTTATTATGAGGACTCTCAGCCAGAGAGTATTAAAACTTGTGAAAGTGACTTTGCAAATTACCAAACAGTCACCGAGCTAATGAAGCAGGACTCTTAAAGCGACTGAGAAATAATTCCTATATTATAAGATGGCAATCTATTGTATGAAGAGAGATTTGGTTTAGAGCAAAAACGCTCCGCAGTGTGAGAAATGCTAATCCATATAGAATCAGTCAACACAGATGAAATAGGAAATAGATTTACTCCTGATGAAGTTCGGCTTATGAAAGAAGTAACTTGATAGATAATAATAATAATAAAGTAATGCTTTGCACGTCATATTTTTACTTCCATTTGAACAGCTGGGGAGACCAAATTGCTGCAAGTAAACCTGGTAATAGCTCTGAAAGTCCTGGGAGCAAGTTTCTTTTACTTCAGACGAAACTTCTTTTGAAGTTGTCAAAAGAAAAAAATGCATTGCCACTAGTGGCTCCTAAACAGTAGGAAACTGAATTAATCATTAAAAATAGATTTAAAAAATCCAAAATGCACCGTTTGCTTATTAGTTTGAATGTCACAAGGCCATTCAGCAGAAATGTAACAAGGAAGCAGCACCAAAAGCAGCAAAACAAAAGCAATAACCACTTCTCTAACACAATAAAGCTCCCACTGGAGCAGGAAAAAAGGAGGTGGTCAGACCTTGATCTCTTTCAGAGTGCTTCTCTCTGCAAAAATCTTCTTGCTAGAGGCAAATATGAGGATTTAAGGGAGAAAAAAAATCACAGGAGGGGAAGAGAAGTGCTGAACCCAGGGCCCAGCAGAGCCGGTTCTGCTGCCAGCTTGCTCAGACAGAGCTGGGCTCCGAGCACAGTCTGGTGATGTAAACCTGCAGAGCATCTCTGCCCAACAGCCAGCATCCGACAGCACTTTTAGAAATCCCTGATGGCAAGGGAAGGAAAGCCCAAGTGGCCAAATCCTGCCCGCTGCTCTGTGCCACAAACAGCCTAGAAAACACAGCCAGGCTCTAGATCCATCATTCCGCCTCATGGATGCTGTGATAAATAGCTGACAGCTTTAATACCAGGCCTTCTGGGTTTTAAAAATAAATAGATGTGATTTGCTTGTATGTGTGATCATACACAAAGCTTAAGCAAATGACAGGCGAACAGCGACCTGCACAAATTTTGACATATTTAATTTCTCACTTTTAAAGGAGGCTTCCTCGAATTGCCAGGTCAGAGAACCAAGCAAAGGCCCCAGTGCAATTACTTTAAAGTTATGCAACGCAGAAAATGGCAGTCATACAGGCGCTTGGATTTTTTTTCTAATTCTGACAGTTCTTCAAGTACTGAAAATAGTTATTGGCACAGCTGACTAGAAGCAAGTCCCTGACCATGGGTAAAATTCCCCAGGCCTTGAATGGGATCCTGCAACATCCCTCAGGGCAGAACACTCGTGCTTCTGTCCCAGTGCCACCTGCCCTCTTCCTCCTCTCCTGCCTGAGGTAGCTGGGCTTGCGCTACCCTCCAGTGCTCCATCATCTTCAAAAGCCTCAAGTTACGAAACCTAATCCAACACTGGGGACTTCTATAGAGGTAGATGGGCAAAATAAAGGAAATCATATTAGATAAAATGGTCTCTTCACAATGAGGATCTTTGAAACAGCACTACAGACTTTTTTAAATTTCAAGAGTAAAGGAAATGAGAGAGAGAGGACTTAAGAGAAGGAGAGTTGAAGAGAGCAGCATTTAGAAAAGTCCGGGAGTAAAACTGGAGGGAGAAAAGGAAGCAGGGCAAGCAAGCAGAACAGTGATCATGAAGTTATCTTAATCTTTATTATCATGAATTTAAAATGGAGCATACAGCAATGAACCACTGGTGCTGTTATCAAAAGCCACCATTTATCCATGTTTGCTGAACAGTTCACACCTGGTATCTTCTGCTGCAGTCTTGGATCATAAACACTCTTCAGCAGGGAACGCATCTCGGCATCATGCATCGCTGGATGAGTGCAGCTGGAGCCTCATATTCGTGTGTCTTGCTGTATGCCTGTCCTTCCCCAGAAAACACGCAAGGTCGTGGCGATGAGGTGGAAAGGTCACGACACAAAATAAATGAAAGGCGCAGCGATGGAAAAGCCTGAGCATGGCAGCTGGCGCAGCAGAGCGGCACTCTGCTGCTTGGGCACCTTGGATGCCACGTGATGAGGAAGGGGAATGCAACCTCAGGAGAGCTCAGGTGAAGGGAGAAGAAATGGGTTGTTTTCCTCTTGATACACGGAGACGTGTTGGAAACCATTCTTGTGAGGATTCTTCAAATCAGACCCCTGAGAAATTCCTAGAATAACTGAATTTGGAACATTCAGGACAGCAAATTTTGTTATGAACAGATCTCTTTGTGTGTTATCAAACACTAACAGGATTATGATGGAAAAAATATCAGTTCAAATGCCTAAGAAAACGATCTCAGTTGGTAGCTGTTGAAACGATCCACATCCCTGAGAAAAGAATCCTGGATGCAGCTGCTGGAATGGCTGCAGGAGCATCCTGAGCCACCTGGCAGCAGCTCCAGGCGTCGAAGGCAGCGCTGGGCTTTGCCAGCCCCCGGGGGCTGCAGGCAGCCCGAGAGTGGCAGCACCACTCAGAGCCACAGGACCTCGGAAGGAGCGAGGCCTTGGCCACCGCACTTGGTGCTATCGCATTCGCCGTGCATTTGTTCTGCGACTGGATGCACGCTGCTGACCCACAGCAAAGCTTCAGAGCACCAGCAGGCCACAAATACACGCACCCACCGAACGGAGGGCAGGAAGTCAGCCAGCTTAACCACGGACAAGCAGGCAGCTCCCTGCTTGGCCAGTCAGACAATTTGTCTCTTCTCCGTGATTTTTTTTAAATAAGTTTCCCTTTGGACGTTACAAAGCAGAAATAAGAAGCAGGACAATGAAAAAAAAAATGACTCTTGGTCATGTTTCATCTGAGCATTTCGTGCCTGGGACAATATGTTGTTCAGTGAACCAGATCCTTACACACCAAGTACCTTCTTGGTAACTGCTCCAACAGTTTCAACCTTTCTTAACTGCTCACAAATCCTGTTACACAGCAAAGATTTGTACCATAGCTTTAATTTACTTACTGTAAATAAATCCAGCAACTTGGCCAGATCATTTCATGAGTCACCCAGTATACCAGAGAGGCCAGAAAATTGTAATCCTTATTCCAACAGCATGAGGTGAAGCTGTGTCTTATAACCTAAGGTAACGTACTGCTAATAACATCATATCATTTCCAAAGATCCAAATAGGACCTTTAAAATATATTCAGTGTTAATGTCACCTTGGAGTTTAAAGAGAGCATTTAATAGCAGAACTATGTTAGCTTATAAAATTAAGAATTCAAAACATTTATAAATCAAATTTACCCCCCACATGCAGTTAAGCTCAGCATGCAATGAAAACCTTGCTCACAACTCCGGCAGCCGTGTCTTCCCAGCTGAAACCCACACTGGGAGCAGGAACAGGTTTTATCATTCAGCCCTCTGATGGGTCTCGGGGTCTCATGTGTCCAGGTACGTGAGCACCACCATTGTAAATCCCCACTCAGCATGTAATATGAATGCTTCCAAGAAGCTAGTGATGAGGTCTGCCAGCTTTCTGCCAGCAGCCCATATGAAAATCAATCATTTCTGGAAGTTGTTCGAAGAATCCTTGTGTGGCCCTGAATTTTCCTCTACGAAACACCTAGCCAACGCTGCAAAGAGACACGAGCATGACATCTCAGCACCACAGCTCTTCATTTCTGTGACAAGCATGTTTAGTCATTTTGTAACTGCTCTTCTAATGAAGTTCTTTTTCAACCTTCCACTGAGCCAAGAGCCTCCAAAAGACAAAATACGCGGCAGCGCAGAGCGGTGCTCCACACGACTGCTCCCCAGGCATGGTACAGGATGAAACCTGTTATGCGCCAGTCCTGCCTAGGTGGAGATTGCACGATGGTGAGGTTTAACTCAACAGCAGTGTGTTTGTTGGCCACGAATCAAGTTTCCCAGCTCTGCCTGGGCAATTATTAGGTTTCTGACCGATGTTACGACATCATCATCCAGCACAAGAGGGGCGAGAGGAGGGTGCAGGCTAACGGCAGCTGTCCTGACCTTTCCTGACGGTGCAGAGGAACAAGCTCATTCTCTCAAGCCATATACCTCACTCATCGCTTGTGTATCGGCGGCTTTCAGGGCACTGAATGCAGACAGCTTCCTCAGTACAGTCAATGAAGTTTAGAAACTAATGAACAGGCATGCATGGGATTTTTGAGGTCCCAGTTTTTCTTTTTCTATCTCACCATTGGGGCAGCTCAGCCAGTGTGCTAAAGGATTTACAAAGTCAGCATCAGAGGCCTTTGTAAGAGCATGCAGATCACAATCCCATGCTTGTTTTTAGCAAAGTCTGCCTTGGACAAGCTTCATGCTGTTGCAGTGCCAGTTTCAGAGAGAATACTGATGACAGCCTAGATAAGCAGATGAAATAAATACTCCTAGACAATCTGCTGAAAGAAGTTTCGTCTCTCTTAATTAAGAGAACCTTTACACATTTTCTTATCACTTGACTTCCTTTGTTTCTATCTGTGTAAATCAACTCTTAATATGCTGTTTGCTTTCTGAAGCAGCAAAGAACAAGAGGAAATGCAGGAGCCTTTCAGCTAGAGAGAAAGTTAAGTAGAATACAGGGAACATGCCACAAATACAAAACAAAGTCAATTAATTCATTTGTTACAGGGTGAGAGCCCAGCATAATTTGTCCTCTGAGTAGTTTGTTTTAGCTAATTGTTTATCCAGCAAGAAGATCTCCATTGCATGACCCATTTGCCGTGGAAGAGGCTCAACTGATAAGAAACAAACGGACACCTTTCAGAGGGCACTGAAATGATGCCGTATGGATTCTCCTTACATGGCTTTGATCCTCAAACCCACAAATTTTACAGGCTGAGAAGAGAGAACTGCTGCCTTCATCTCCAAATGGCAAGTTTAAGACCCTGCTCTTATCTGTGAACTTCACAACCAAAGACACAATCTTAAAAAAAAAAAAAAAAAGAAAAAAAGATGGCAGTAGCAGAAGTTGATAATCTGGCTACTTATGGTCAGCAACTTAATTGTCCCACGGTGCGTAAGAGGTAATACAATAAGGTCCTGGCGGGCATCGGTGCTGCCGAGCGCTGTGCCAGATGAGACAGTGAGCGGCCACCAAGGCAGGGACCTGGTGCCTCTGCAGACCTCGGCTGCACTGCACCACCCCTGTAAGTTCACATCATTAACTCTAAAACAAGTTGCTCTGTGCTCTTCAAGCTTCTGTTCTCCCTAAGTAAAGGCACGATCTGCGCTGGAAGAGGCTACCCCGCTCTCTGAGAAGGAGAGGAGAGTGACAAGGGGCAGGACAGAGCCTGCTCCATGCAGGCTTGGAATCGTCTTACAGAAACCAGCTTTACAGAGCTGCCCTAGAAGCCCAGCCATGCCACGGGCCTGATGCAAACTTCTCAAAGCAGGCGCAGGTGCTGGGAGGCCCCCACTGGGCGCTGCCTGCAGCCTGCTAACAAGGCTCGCTCTGCTCCATCTCCCAGGGGTGCCTCCAGCGCTGTGACTGAGCGCAGCAGTTCCAGAAACAACCGCTCAGCCCTGAAGCAGCAGAGCCTTTCAGGATTTCCATGTGCAAGTCAATGAAGATCACTATGAAGAACATTTGCACAAGTCTTCAAACCTAGCGCTCACTCTCTGCTCTTACACAGGCAGGCAGGTCTTTGCTATCTATTTCTGGATCCCAGACGCTGTTCTTTTGGGATATTTTGCATCGCAAAGCAGCCAACACAAGCCTGATGAAGCATTGTGGGCAGGGTGAATGCTGACTCCCCGTTCTCTCCAGGGAAATCCACAGGAGGCAACATTTACCCTTTCCAGGACAAACACCTCTGTCAGCACGGAGAACGCTGCAGATAAGATAGCCAGATGTAAGGCTTTACCTCTGCCTGCCTGCCGCTGCAATTCCAAGTGACGCATTAGCCCATCAGCTACCTTTTACAGTAGCACTTAAAACATACAATGATTTCACTTGTAAATATGGTGTTGTTCTGTCATCTGTATCACTCCCTGAGCTTCCCCACTGGTATGAGATGAAGTGTGTCTGTACTTCCTAAAAAACAAATGGCTTAATACAACATTTCTAACCTCCTCACTTTTTTAAGCGTCACTGCAGACCAAGCTGAACACGGAGCTGTCAGACCCGCTAAGAGTCTTCCAGCCAGCAGGAAGATGGAACAAGTACAGATGTTATTAGTCTCATTAAAATTTTGTAAATTAAACAGTGAGCAGGAAGAGCCTTATTTGTCTTAATTTAGTTCATCATTGACATTTATAACATAAATACAGAAATAATGCTACGGGCACCATTCATTCTCACTGGCAGCAGCAGGAGCCACGCGCACTCTGCTGACACCCGGGCAGTGCCAGCGCTGTGTGGCAGCAGAGGAGCTGGGCGGGACACCACGGACCCAAAGGGAGCTGCGGCTCGCACCTACACGCTTGCCAGCTACTTGAAGTCTTGCATTGGGAATGCCTTCATTTGGGTTTCATACAATGAGATGAGTGCTAGCAGCCTGTGGTACTCCGGGGTTCAAATGCAACATGCCCATGGCTGCCAACTATCAGAGCAGGAAGACGTGAGTCATCACACCTATGAAGCCTTTGCTTTTGTCACAAGAAACCACAAACACGATAGCTCTTCCCCTGCCATAGCACAAGGCCTGATCAGGGCATGAGGCAGCATCATCAAGCACTGCTTGGCCCTCCTGGGAGGAACTATTGCTGACTAGCCTTCAAGAGCTATTCACCACTTAATTCTTGTAAAAATATGGCCAAGTTGTTCAGTGCTTTGTGCTGCACATGGCATTGTTAAATTAGGCTGGGAAAAAAAAAATAAATAAATTCCAGCAGTACACAGTGGCATATTTTGGCTCTATTCTACAGCAAGAAGGCATGACAGCTTTGACAGAGTCGATAGATTTTACTATTCATTTTGTAAAAATGCCAGGCATCTAAGAAGCAAACAAGACACCCTAGGACGACAGCACACTAGGGAAGCCTGAAAAAAAATTAGTGCTTTCCAAGCAAGAAGAGTCATTTTTAGGCAAAACTTCATTTCTCAGGAGAATTAAAAATAATTGAACCATGAGAGAAAAAGTTTTAATTGCCAACTGTAACACAAGCGAGCAGGAGGCGGGGGGGTTCAGTTCTGACAGTCACACAGCCGGGAGGATCACTAAGAACCTCCCCAGCATCACCAGGCACGGATCGCTTACCTTAAACCCCAACCATGATCCGGAGGAAAGAGAAGGCCACAGCACACCTGGACAGGAACCGTTCCAGGACAGGAACACGGGCACAGCGCGTCACCGTCGGCTCGGCCTGCTTGGTGACTAGCAGGCGAAGAGGAGGGGAGTGGGGTCATGCTGGAAACCTCTTGCACACTCAGGCTTGTGGGGGCTGGTGATTTAGGAGTTACCCACCAAAGAGACAACAGTATTTCTTGCAGGAAAGCTTCAACTTATCGAGTTCCACTGGGAGGCTTACGATGGGCTTTTACTGCTGTTTTATTTCCCTCAGAATCAATAGAAAACAATAATCCTACAGCTAAACATAAATCACATTGCAAAACTTGGTGAATCATCATGTGGAACGCCTTGGGACCAGGCATTTTATTTAATTCCAGAAACAGCCCAGTTAATGATTTAGCAGACTCATATTTCGCAGCCAGCCAGCAGCCCCCGGAGTGCACCGCGGGTCTCTCCTGCCCGGCTTCTTGCCTTGAGCACGAAGCCACATCAGACCTGTAATTTAGCCTGATGTTGATCCCTGTCCTCTGCCTGGCCACCTGGTCCCTGCAGTCTTCTGGGCAGAAGCTGTAAGTGAGATCTCTATCCCTTATTGAATGTGACTACAGTTCTCCTACAAGCACTTAAAATTTATTGATAGAGCAAGCACACAGAAAGCTGAGTTAAGCCCTGTTTCTTTCTACAGAGGGTCTTCCGTGATCCCTGACCATGATCAGGTGGCTCAAGGCATGGGCAATTCTCTGGCTGCAGCAGCACGGAGCCCAGGAGGGGCAGCAGAGCACTGGCAGAAGTGCCCAGCGCCACCCCGGCCCTTCCTGGTGGTCCTCAGCCCGGTCACAGCCCTGCCCTCACAGCTGCCTCCAAACCACCATGTTTTCAGGAGCCACTGACATTTGGACTGGTTGTCTGAAGGTTAGTAAGAATAATCTGCAAATACCACAGGCTACTTTAGGAGCTTGTTCTCCACCTCCCTTATGAATCCCACCCCATCCCATCCTGCTCAGGAGACATGCATTGAATAACCATGGTGGGAGACGTGTGTAACTCCCAGACACCCAAAGCAGTCGCATGGCGGTGTTTCACTGGTGGCCAGCAGCACGCTTCGGCCTGGAGAAGTGACAGAGCTGCTCAGGGTCCCATCACAAGGCTTGGCTGTAAACACAGAACAGTGAAGGCACGAGGAACCGTGCCGGCCCTTCAGCAGGGGACACCGCTGCGGAGGTAAGGAGCACGAGGTCGGAGCAGGGTGGCACACTGTCCCTCCGCGGGAGCATCGCTGCACAGAGGTTGTCCTCAGACTGCCGGTGGCACGAGCACCAGAGCAGCTCCTGCACATCTGAGCCACTGCACGCGCTCACCCTAGGGCTGGCTGTTCAGCAGCTCAGCAGGTCTGGTTTACTGCTGAAAACAGCCCTTCTGACAGCGCTGCCCCTGACCACAAACACTTTGCAGGGCTGCATTATTACAAATACCAGTAGGCAGAGAAGCTGCAGTCACAAGTGGAAGATTAAACCCTCCTGGGCTCGCAGGCAGCAAGCAGCAGGACCGGCCTCAGCAAATTCTGGTGGCGACTTTCCTGCCTCCGTTTGTGGCTCCGCTCTCAGACAGGAGACAGTGAAGCGCAGGGTGAGAAGGCAGGAGAAAGGCTTATTTATTCCTCGTGCGTCAGCACCCCAGCACCAGAGCTGCAGGCTCAGTGAATGACCAGCTCTGCCGTTCACAGTGAACAGAAGAACACCCACCAATGATTGAGCTAAGTAAATCAGGAAACATTTATCTTAATAAACTTTTCTTCCCCCATAAACAATGCCAAAAAAAACACAGAAGAATCATGTAATTTTACATGCTGTCACTAAATTGCAGGCAACAAAAAAGGCATGGGGAAAGTTATCTGAAGATATTAGATTTAAGGTACATTTTTAATTAAAACAAAAAGACCAAAGCTGCAATGCAGCGTCATAAAGCAGATAATTTTACAGCTGGATGATCTCCCTCTGATGTACTTGAAAACCATTTTTAAGTGACATAAAGTTTAACATACCGGTACATCTGCCTACCCACTAGATTCTACATGGAATTTAAAATTTAATTATATTAAAGTATTGTTACAGTGCGCATAGCAAGAATGCCAGCCAAGTGTAACTGTAAGAATCTTTGCCAGATTTTTGTTTCTCAGGACTGAAAAAAAAGTAATCTTAACCCTTATATCTATGCTCCCAGCCTTCACGTTTATTGCATACCCACCAGCTCCCCCACATTTCATCTGAGCATGTTTATTCACCTCTGCACACCTCTGGCCCCCACTCACTCTTGCACCACAGTGCAGCAAGGAGCAGCAGAGCTGCATTGCGCTGCAGGCACCTGGCAGCCAGGTGAAGCAGAGCTCTCTGCCAGCTCAATAGTGGAGAAGAACCAAAAATCCACGGGCCTGTGCTCAAACCTCATGGTCTGCCTAGAGGCACCCCAAGTCTGCCTAGAGGCACATGTCCACTGATGAAGGCGATGGTGCGAAGATGCACAAAGTCTGAAATGCCAGAGGGCAACACAGGCGAGGCACAGGGGTCCTTTACGAGATGCCCGAGCCTGTCCTCATCACAGAACAGTTTCAAACCTAAAGTGCTGAAATACTGAAGGCTGTGCAGCGGGCACTGAGGTGCTTAAATCCAACCACCAGAAAAGGAAACAACACAGGCTAGTAGGGACAAAAGCAAGATATAAGGAACAAGCAAATTGTATTTAAGAGCAAACAAACAAACAAAAAGTTGTAGCCATTTCAGGTATGCTAAACAAACAAAAAAAAAAGAGTAAATGCACTTGGTTGTGAATGTATCGAAACAGCTTTAGACCTTGAATAAAATTAATAAAACCCTGAGTCCATGGCGAAGCTTCCAACCCAGCTGCAGTCCTGTGCGAGGCAGCTGCTTCCTGAGCAGCAGTGCCAGGCGAGCCGATGCCAACGAAGCCACGCACACAGAATGTCTTCGCTGAGTACGACAGAGCAACGTACCTGAAGCCATGGAGCACCCTTGGACTGGCGGTATGAAAAGGCTAAAGGGTTTTCCCCTATTCCTGGGCACGGTGTTCAGGGCTTTGTAGTGGCACGACGCTCACGCTGGAACCAGACCTGCCTGACTGCAGAGCAGGACACAGAGCAGCGTGCCCGGAGCCATCCTCGTCACCGCGCCAAGGCGGACCTGCGGGGAGCACGTGTCCCACTGCGAGCGGTTACGACTGCAGCACGGCCCGTTCTGCAGGGCAACGCTGCCCCAGAGGCCAGCAATCCCTGTGCCGTGCTGCCGAGCCTGCCACCAGCCAACGCTGAGCCTCTGGGCTCACCCCAGCTTGCTCGCTTGGTTTCTTGCTCACTTGCCTCCTTGCAGATAGCCAAATCCAGGAAGCAGGAACTGCACTGCCTGCTGTTGCATTATGCACAAGGAGTTTCCCACAGGAGGTAAATACAAGCAGGGGGACGTACAGATACTGCAAAACCAATCTATACCTACAGGAAAATACATACAGCCACAGGGAACAGAATACCAGAGACATAATAGTCAGTGGATGGAGCACAGAAAAGCAACAGCAGAGGAAATGGAAAAATATGTCCCTAAGTACCTGATGGTGACATTATGAGAAGGACAGTAATAATTAGTTTTGTTGTAATGTTGATGTTGCAGAACCCCAGCAAGGATTGTGGGGCTTTCGAATTGATGACTTTGTAAACAGGAGTATGAATTACAGGAAACCAATCTGAATTAAAACCATCAGCCTCGAGAGAAATTATAACAGACTGCAGAACAGTAAGCAAGTGGCCAGCAAGATGTATCAGAGAAGGAGCCGAGAGCTTTGAGCGTGACTCAGGAGCACACAGTGGCAAGCAGCACCGCCACACAAGCTCCCTCCTGCAGCACAGAGGTGCAGCACAGCTGGGACACCAGCTCATCAGTCATTGTCCATTAGTCAAATAATTAAACCCTACAGCGCAGCTTACTTTACTGATTGTATCCACAATTGTCTGGAACAAATAGGCAGTTGGCAATTTGGAAGCAACATGTCTAAAATAAGGAATGTTGCCTATGAGCTTTAAAGCAAATTCACGTGGAGAATTCACCTCAGGAGTTGGGGCAAGTGCAGGACGTGGCACGGGATGGGGCCAGCCCCGGCACGGGTCACTCCTGCAAGCATTCGCACACACCCCTTCAGCAGTCACTGCGCTCCCATCAGCAATGGCACGTGGCTACGGGGGCCTGTGGGATGCGCACCAGGTATGGACTGGATTTACCTGGAAGCTCGGGACCCACACACCTCTCCTGCCAGCATCCCTCCGTGACAGAGCTGAGGCAGCAATGCTCAGCTGCTGCCCTGTCCAAAAACAGCGAAACCTGGAGCTGCTACGTGCTCACGGCTATTTCCTACACCATCTCAGGGAGTGTAAAATGAATGGATTCATTTCAGTTCATGTAGACATAAAGAAAAAATGCATTTGGTTTGTGTAATATAATTGTCAATGATACATGTTGATACGGCATTACAGGAACATCAGGCTACTGCCACAGAGGGAGTCAGTCTCTGCTCTGTAGCATTAAACCAACGACAGCATGGAAGTGGCAGGAACGAGCAAGTACAGGTAGAATACAACATTCAGACTATGCTTATTTTTTCCGATCAACCTCTATCTCCATGATTTGCCATCAGATCAGGCTGCATTTGACCTTGCTTTCCTCCTCATTTGACCTTGCTCTCTTGCAGTCCCTGGGAGCCTTCCCCAGCTGCACAGAGGTAAGAGTGGCCAAAATGCCCCATTCCAGATTCTCTGCTGTCATTATCTCATGGGCCCGAAACTTCAGTGTTTTATACCAGAGAAGCAGGGCACCAGGGGCATTTCAAAAACAGCGAGAACCATCACAGTGCAGTCAACCCATCACACACATGCCTCAGGCAAGGACCTGAAGCCCTACATGTCCTCTTCCACAATTGTCTTTTCATACATCTAATCCCACCCATGACATTAAAAGACTGGAAAATCTTTCCATTTAAATGCAAAACAGATGCAACATGTTAATATGCTTAAATGAAGTGATGCAAAAGCATCGACTCCATAGGTAAGCACAGTAGGTGACCCTTACTTGTTTTAGCTCTCCACATCCCCATTAAACGTTTGTAAACCACTCCTATGGATCTTTAGCCCACGTTGGTGGTTCTTTCCCTCAGAGCTCCGAGCTTCCGCAGAGCACACTTTGGTGGCAGGTTTGCAGGATCCTTGCACTTTGGTACAGAACAAAGCAGGAGTCCACAGAAGAAACACACATAGGGTTTTCATCTGCATGGATGGACCGGGAGTGGCAGAGACCTTGCCACTAACTACTAGGCTCTTCATAAAACATTCATCTCCTCAGCAGGAGGAACAGGATGCACCTGAAGGCCTGGATAAATCCCACAAGCAAAAAGAAAGGGAAAAGGAGACATCTTAATGAAATGAGAGCTGCAAACAGCAAGAAGAGATAGACAGAGGATAGAAGATACCCATTCAGAATATACTCATGAGCTTCTACCCCTCTCCATATTGAGGACACTTTGGAAATGCCTCTTTGCCCTCTCTTCTGGCTGTACAAAAAGGGCAGGTTTGGTCATGTCCTCAGTACCACTCCATATACTCGTGGACCTCACTGAGGGCTCAGCTCAGATGTTTAATGTTGAAGCCAATGTGACCCAGTGAGTCTCACTGAAGGCAAATCTACATGCGGCATCTAAAATCTGCTTCACCCCTCCACTACCTGCGATGACTGAGTGTTGTCACAGTCTCCCACGATGAACAATAAAGGTTGATGCTGTGTATCCATTTCTCCATATGCAGCAATAATATACCTAAAGGTAATCTCAATTTTAATGATATTCATAGGTCTCAGCCTCATCATGGATCATCCTAGTGCTCCTGGCATCCTCTTTGGCTTCAGTGCCAAGAACAATGACTCAAATGCCTACTGGGCAAAAGATTTCACCTTTCCTGTTGCATCTCTGGCAACACTGGCGAAAAACATCCCACAATTGCACCAGATCATATCAACTATAAAAATACGTTGTTCAGAAACCTCAAAGAGAATAGGAAGAAAAGAAAACAACCAGAAGCTAAAGCTAGCTCCTCACAACCAGAAAAAAAGAAAGCCTCTTGCTGTTCAGGCACAGTAGGATCGGAAGTAAGAACTCCTAGCTCAAGGGACAGGACCTTCTGGGAGGAAAAAAATGAATAATTACACAATTCTGTAAATATCCTCCAAGACGATAACCTCTTTAGAAGAATCCGCTAAGGACATCACAAGCATAGCAGCGTGCATATGAACAGCATGTGTATCTGTCAAACACACCAGCTACCAGGTTAGCAAATTATTCTTTGTTCCACATGAAGACAAAAGCCTACTCATTACCTACAAGCACTCTCATTCAGCACAAAAATCAGCCTCTGTAGTCAGCTCCTCATCGTCTGACAAACACAGTTTGTTACACAAATCAATTTGTATTCTTCAAGTGTGAATAGCAGGTCCTCCATTATGCACAGCTCCCCTCAATCAAGTTCCCTGGCTGCTCTTCACATACATAGTGCTGAAAAATCCTGCTCCCAATTCACGATTGGTTAGCATGCACTTACTAATATGCCAGAGTGCAATTTAAATCATACTGTATTGATGATTATACTATTAATGCTGTCCCTGTCTGAAAGGGAAGCATCCACATTCTTGATATAATGCATGCCTTTCCGTTGCACCTTGTGTGTCCGTCCTGATCACTGCTGACTAAACATGGGAGGCTGTGGATAGCCAAGGCGCTTGGCTTCAGTCCAGCATTTGAATTTCAGTGCCAGGTTTCCTGGAGAAAAAATTCTTTGTCAATAAATAACCCAATAAATAGTTTATTTTTAATCAGCTGGTATTTGCAGGCCATTAAGATGCAACAAGCAGTCTCAGACACTTTCTGTATGTTGTTTTTGATGCAGAGAATGTATTGGAAAAGTGAGAGAATATCATTAAAGGTTAATTACAAGCAACTTAAAGGTTATTTTTGCATATCTCACCTCCTGGACAAAGGATGCTTCTTCATTACCATACCAGAATATAAATTAAGTTGTAAACCATTTAAAATGTGACACAGATTTTACTACTTTTTAAAAACAGTACAAATATCAGCTTCCTTGGCCCTTCTGCAGCCTTTACACATTACGTAGACAAGGGTATCTCCAAAGTAGTACCATAATGGCAATTAAACCCTCCCTACTTCTTGATACCCTTCAACCTTGAAGCACAAAGTACATAAAAGTATCAGATAGTCTGGCTCTGGCAACCAGCAGCACAAAACAATGCATCTTTTACTGCATTTTTAATCTTTCACTCTGAGCGGGACCAAAGCAGCTACTATCTCATTCAGCTCATAGTCCGTTAAGCCCAGATCACACAATCCAACAGGAAGACTCACTCATACCAAGCAGCCTTTGAAACCCTGAACAACCTCCTGCTCCCCATCATATTTGATCTAGAAATAATCAGGGCCTAGACAAATTCCAAATGCCAGCTTTGTCCCAAAAGCAACGCTACATGTTTTTGTGGACTTTATCTATCAATGGGAAAAGCTTACCAAGCCTGGCTAAAGAAAGACAGCAGTTTGCTGAATAATTTAATCACTATATTATCAGATAATTGCTTTTTCTGATGATTCTACATTTTTTAGGGTTCTCTGTCTCCACAGCAGGAGGGGCAATGCTGCAGAACTCCCTCCTGATCCCCATGTGAGGGGGCCCGGGGAGGGGAGGAGATGCCCCCGCGCAGGGACAGGCAGGCCCAGGGCACCATTGCAGAGCAAGCAGCTTTGAAATGCGGCGGAGTAGGAGCCTGACCACTGCAGAGAGATACAAGGTGGAAGGAGGCCACCTTCAGCATCCACGACAATTGGGTCCTGTCCTTAAAGCATACATGAATATCTCACCTTATTTCTAAGTCTGCCAGCATTGTCCTTCACAGTGATGCCACTCTCCTGCGTTGCTGGTTAAATATTAAGCGTAACAAGCTCTCCAGTAGCACCAGCTTTAACCTGCTGTCCTGGCTGAATAATTCATGTGGAGCATTTGAATGAAATACTTGAAGACAATGAACAGATCTGGGCCAGGCATCCTGACAGTACCAACAATTCTGCTATTAGGTCATTTTAAAACAAAAGGAATGGGCTGTTGAAATAATTAATTATTGGCTTCTCAACTCCCTGGGACCACAGGGGCTAAAAACCTATATGAACCAATGCCTAGTAAAACCATCCCCATACAGTTTATCCTCTTCAGGGAGGAAAAAAGAAAAAAAGAAAAAAAAAAAAAAAACAGTAAATACTGAGAGCATTATGAGTTGAGAGTCATGAAATCTTTAAAGTGTAAAAAGCGATGTGCCATATTTAGCAGGGATTATGTCAAGCAGCATCCCAAGCTAGAAAAAGCTGACAGCTCACACATTTCCTTTGATGGAGGAAAAATAGGTCATATGAGACCCCAAACATGTAAACAGAATTTCCAACAACATAAGCTGAAAACCCAGAATTTCAGCATCATGCAAGGGAATGGTTGCTAGTCCTATGTGTGAGCTGCATGAGAAACTGAGGACCTTAAAAGCATGCCTTAGACATCTAAAATGAGCTCTTGAGTATTTTTATTTGTGCTCACCAGAACTGGAGATTAACAGATCCTCTGGAATGGATCACAAATTTGGTGCTGTTGTCTTTTCCCGGCCCCCAGCTAACGCATGCTTCACCTTGCAGCACAGCCTTAAGCCTCATGAGCCACCTTTCGTTTCAGAAGTACCAGAACAACCTGGCAGCAGCAGGTTCTCAAAGTTTCTCAAGCATAATGTTGCAGAAACCCAGTTCTGCAGCAAAAAATGCCAGCATGACACTTCTTCAGGTCTGAGCAGAAATGAAAAAAAATCTTGAAAACTACTTTTGGAGCTTTTTACTAACTGCATCAAGTTTCAATGTCAGGAAATTCCAGGGCTTTTCTTTAACAGCTCAATCAAGAGCTATCAAAAATAGGTACTACATTGCTAGAATGCTACTGTCTCTTATTACCGAGTTGAAATAACAGGGAGAATTATAGCTACACTTTTGATGTGAACTACCAGCCAACTAGGCTGAGTTTAAAAGGGTAATTTCCTTACGTATCTGTGCGGCCCCGGACCTCATGCCTCCTTCAAAATGCTGCAGCTGCAGCCAGTGAAAGCAACCAAGTTGAGAACTATGCGGGGTTAATACCTGGGAGGAGCAGTGGCAGCTATTTTGTGTAAGGGATTGTGGACCCCTATATATTTTAAATATTTCTTGAGTTTTGAGATTTTTATAATAAACACACATTTAAAAATATATGCAAAACATGCTCCCCCCCTTTATAAATAACTGAGTAATTTCACTGAGAAAACTACAACAAATACCCAATACAACACAACGGCTTCAGCACAAAGCACACTGGAGAGCTGGCTTGCAAGGTAATGACCTAACAGTAAATTAATTCTAAAGCACAATTGTTTTCAATCTTCATTTAAAACCAACCTTAGTTAATCTCACTTTAATGACATTGGAAATGGAAATTCCCTTAATAAAATAAGTTATGAATATTTATTACCCTATTTTTACCTGAAAATTGAATAATTCAATTAACTTTATTATTAATTATTTAATACAAAATTAATACACAGCAAAATTCTAACTTATCTTTAGATGCCCCTGGCAATTTCTGATAAAAACGGCTATAGCAGATATAATGTAATCATGATCCATGTACGTACATATACACGTACGTACATGTATATATATAAAATAGATCATATAGTCCAACAGGACTCTCACCAAACCATTTTGAAACCCTGAACAACCTCCTGCTCCCGATAACACGCATGTGCACACAAACACAAAGCACAGCACTGGATATGGGCAAACAGAGGAACACAGCCTCTGTCAGTACAGAGGGATATGACCAGGAAAACACAACCAGAAGCTGGAACATGGGCATGGTCTGGCAGTGAGAGCTAATGGGTTTGTAAGCCGCATTTCTCACCAAGTTGCCAAAGCTCCAGAACTCCTCTGAGACTTTGGAAACATGTTACAAACTTTTTGTTGTTGATGTTTTTAAGCACAGTACCAAAGCCGTAGCTGAGGAGCTCCCAGAAGCAGCTCCCTGACCTGGAACACAGACGAGCAAGGGACAGGGCGTGCTGCAGGACATGGGGCGGGGGGAGGCCCGGCAGCACCAGTGGACACCCCTTGTGCTGCCACTCGAGGGGAGCAGGGCTGATCCTGCCCCCAGCAACTCCCCTCCTGCAGACCACCAGCTGGTTGGCACCCACCCCTGCCTGAGTGCCATGAGGCTCTGGTGCGGCAGCAAGCCTCTCCTGCCGCCGTACTGCGCGCTGTGCGGTCTCCAGGGCAATGGCTGCATTGCTTTTCACTTGTACATCCCTTCAGGCATTCTTGCTGAAGCAGTTACTTTATTGCATTATCCTGCCATGTTCCCTCTAAATCTCATTGTGGATGGGTCCCCTCCACTTCAGCAGAGGTACAAGCCCATATTTAACATAACAAATTGAATTTCAAAGGAAATTTCAAAACTCCGTGGCCAGCAAAAATCACTAAAAATAATACAGGAAAACTATTATTGTTCTGAGTGCATTTCAATCACCAAAAGTGATTTCTAACCAGTCTAATGTAACCTGCATCTCCTGTTTTAGTGACCAGCGTCAGCTAACGCTGAGGTGACTAAATGGCAGAGCAGTCCTTTTCCAAGACACTACAGGAGTGACAAAAGAAAGTTGGGTTCCTTATTTTTCTGTGTGAATTCTTTGGAATGTCACTGGGACTTGAGCTGAGTGCAGCTTCCCTGAAGTCGTGGCTTACCACGGCGCATGGGAGTTATCATCTGCAATTTCCCATAAAATCAGAAATACCAGACCTCTCTTCCCTGACCTCGTCCTTTGCCCAGCACACAACCACCTTGCACAGTATAGGCCTCCCGCTCTCCAGCCTAGAGCGCCTGTGAAGGCAGTAGCAGGATTTCAGTCCTTCATGAGCCTTGGGGCCACCTCTCAGTGTCACCTAAACTGGTGCCCGGTGCTGTTTCCACTCTCACTCTGCCCTTTCCTTTTCAATGTCAGCTTCTGTTGGGGCTTATTCTGCAGCCACAACAAGCTCTTTCCCATGCATTTTCCCTTGGGCTCAAATCATAGCACACATCTTGTCTTTCATCTTGTTTGTGTTTCCTCCAAAAACAAAGGCGCTGCTCCTACTCCAGTCCCACACGTTTTATTCTCCTTCAGCCCCAGCATGTTCTCATCCATGGAGTCATCCCCTGAGGATTCCAAATGGTAACACAGGGCTCAAGCGCACCTCTGAACCCACACGTGCCACGGAGTTTTGCTCAGCGCCTCTCTGCTCCAACCAGCTCCGTGACCTTGAGGTGTTGGCAGATGACAGCACAGCCTCTCAGCAAACAAAGAGCGCTAATGGGTGAGACGAACCCTTCCCATTCCTAGCCAGATGCTACAAATGGAGCTAAGCCTTTTTTGTTGCTGTTGTGATGAACTGGATCCTGACAACTTTGTGATTTATTAGGTCAGAATTTATCAGTAGGAAACGCTGTACAGCCTACTGTCCTTGTCTATTAAATGAAAAGCAATGCTTGTTTTCCTTAAGCCAGGAGAGAGAAATTAAAATGCTAAAAATAACCCAGTAGGTTGCAAAAGTACGACTAAATTACCACAAATAGATACTGACAGTATATGCAAATTGCTATTGATTTGTATGGGTATGGGTATACTGCAACTGAACTTTTTTCAGTTCTAGAAATATTAACCATTGCCAAGTCTCACTGCCTAAAAATGGCATTTGGTTTCTTTCAGGGCTGAAAAGCTGCATCTGGGAATTTCCCCAGCCACTTCACATATTAGTACAAATGATAGCTTATCGCAGTGTCAGCTTCTTGAAACACTTCCCGAGAAACATTTATCTTCCAGGCTTTGCGAGCGGCATAGCAGAAGTTTTTCGTTTACCCTCCGCCTGCCGACATCCAAGCCCACTCCCACCCCCAACCAGGCGGTGGAGCAGGTGGCAGGACGCACGGAAACGTACCCCAGCAAGCAACTGAACGTTTCAGTTTTCCAAAAATCTGTTTTGGCCTTGTTTTAAGCATGTATTTTATCTCCAGCTTTCTCTATTACAGTCGCATTTGAGCAATATATGCCGGACCCCACCAGATGACCACTAAAATGTTTTATTTTAATGGTATCACTGAACCCACTGTTACCCACACACCTGTGCCCACCTGACCTGGGCAATGGTCCACCTGACCTTAGCCACACACCATTGCCACCTGGGCAATGGTCCCAGCAGAGATCTGGAGGTACCTAACAGGGTCTGCACACACTGCACATCCTGGGGCATGGCCAAACCACAAACAACGCGCCTCAGCTCCTGCTATGGGGTACAACCTGGCCGATCCAGAGATGGGTCACGCAGTACAAATTCTAAATGCAGTGCTGGAAGAGGCAAGCACGGGAATCAGGACAATAATAACCATCCGCTGGAGGAAAAAATATGACGTCACTCTTAATATCTGATAATATCTGATAATCGATATACTCAATACTACATGAAACTTATTTTTCAGAGAACTAGAAGCTCACCATTTCTGAGTGTTGTAAGACTGAAACACCCAAACGCCATTCCCAGTTGAAATACTAACCTTGCAACTTGGCCGTTGCTAAATCTTTAGTTGTCTGTGCCTTACTTGTGAAATACAGGTGAAAATAATTTTAAATAGTACAAATATTTTTAAAATACTCTAAAATGTAAAACAAACTTCTAAACTATAGAAGATACTTGGAAGCAAATAAGCAAGGTATCTGCACGTAACAGAACTTCCTAGACTAAGAAAGTCAGCTTTGTCATTGAAATTCCCATGAAAATAACGATTAAATTCTACTTGATATATAAATATCAATCTAGTGTTTTTATTTATTTATTTTAATGATTTGCATTTAAACTTGGAAATGGCAGAAATTTCAGTATTGCTGTGTTAGCAAAAAAGCTCCACCAATTCACACTGATGACTGGAATACCCACTGCAGATCATCTGGTAAATTATCAAGTAACCAAACACCATTACAAGGAAACATCAAGGTCGATGCATTGTGAGAGATACTGTTAATTTATGTTGATAAAATTGAGAGCTCGAAAGACAGTTTTAATAATATTTCAGTATACTTATTAGCATATTTTATCAACTAGAGTCATTCAACATGAAGTTTCATTAAAAAAGCAGTATTAAAGACCGTTAAAGTTGTCTTGTAGCTCCCTTAATGTCAACACAATGGCATTAGAAGAAGGGTCCTCCTCCATCCATGACCAAAACAGGATCTGACTGGTACTGCGTTTGAAACACTGAAGCTTCCTTGTGAGGAAGATCAAGACATTCAGCAATTGCAGGCATGCAGGTGTGGCTCAAAATGAACTCTTCCCTCTTTTACCACCCTATGTATGAATTCAGTAATCAGAAATTTCAAAACTAGCAGGTCCCACCACATTGAACCAGCCCAGTGAGGGCTCCTTTACTGGATCCCAATGAAACCCTACCCTATTCAACGTCCACATCTCTTGTTCTGCAAAATCCAAATTCTAGGATATGCAACCAAGCATGAGACTGCAATTATCCACATTTACAAGAATCCTAAATAATAATATCAAGTTGAAACATCTTAAAACAAAGGTTGAAATATATATATTTTTAATGGGCAGACATCTAACAGACAAGTACATTTTTTTTGTGCACAGAACGGTAACTTGGAAACTTTAATCTCTTTTTCCACCTAACATAACTGCTCCTGGCCAAGAAAGTCCTATAGCTCATCCCCAAAGCACGTGCCTGCCCAGCACTCTCCTGTGCACACAGCAGTGCAGGCAGCAACCTGGTTCTGAAGTGTCAAGTCCAACAGTTCTCTTAGAGTCAGCTACAGTCAGCTACAGCAATTCATCTAATACTTATTCCTCAAATCATACTATATATCATTGCATTAAGAAACTCTATAAGTGTCAGTGGTGCAATTCATTTTTATTAATTTTCTGAAATGAAATTAGCAGCACCCACAGCAGCAAACAAAGAACAGAGAATGTTCCAGTTCGGCGCAGGATCGATGTCATTAATTCTTTAATACCAAGAGCCCTGATTGTATGAACTCAGCATTTAAGTACTCCAATTAATTATAATAATAAAAGAAATTTAAAAAAAAAAATCAAAACTAACTCAACAATTTCAGAAGGTCCTTGAGCAGCCATCAGAACTTTCCTTCTCCTGGGACATTATTTCTTTCAAGTGTAAACACGCGGGAGGAAGGTACTGTAATATTAATAGGAGAACTATTTTCATGCATTGCCTTTAGCAAACCAAACTCTTAAAGCCATAAAACACTACTACAAACACATTCATAATCTCTTATCTTTAATGATGCCATGTGTATCCCAACTATTTAATATGCTTTCTGACCACTTAATAAGCTTGTCTGGCAAAGGTTCAGCAAGAATTATTTTTTGTTATTTCTGAAACTTGGATTACCAACCAGGCCAGAAAATAACCTCTTCTAATATTATCATATTACCTGTTATTCTGCAGCCAAGAAGTGGAGTGAAACCGAGCATTTACACACTCCAAAGACGAAAAGAAAATGAGACTCACTGCTGTCATCAGCAGGAAAGATCCATTTACAGCTCCACCACTACAGCAGCTTTGGGTCTTGGAGAACCATTTCAGAAGACAAAATGTTTCAAATTTCTTTCCTTCCAGGTGTTACAGACACATTTTGACAATGATAGGCAAAAGCATTACTTAACAAGACCAGAAAAAAAAAAAAAAAAAAAAAAAAGGAAAAAATAATGAATCCTCTTTAATTTGGTGATAAGGGAGCACAAGCAGTAGTCTGCTATTCTAGACCCAGGCATGGCAGAACTGCAAAACTTAATTTGTGCAAAGCTCCTCAGAGTCAGGTGGGGAAATGCACCATGCATCTCCTTCAACTGCACAACACAGACATTCCACATGCAGGGGCCACCCAAGCTAAACTGCTCCTGCCAATAAACCTGCCATTTTCAACAAGAAAGAGGTGGATTTGGAATAAGGAAAAAAAAAGAAAAAAAGTAACACTGGAAAGCAAGCATAATTTTTTCTGTTACTGACATGCACTGAAACTTTGTGAGTCTTAACACAGCAGAAATGCCAGGAAAACATCTGTAGTCTAAACTTAATGTATCAGTCCCCACGGGGCTGGAGAAGTTAAACATTTATGGCAGTGAGAAGACTATGTGACATTTACTGAATAATAAAGTGCAAACATGTCTGTTAATTTAGCTTTTTGGGATCTCCTCACCATCAAACACTTAACCCCAACAAGAAAAACACCAAAAATGCAAACAATCCCAGAGAATGCATGTTAAACAGGCAAAGCACTAGGGAAGGCTTTGTGCTTTTTTATTTATTTAAAGTTCGAGGCTGCAGGGAGTATTGTCAAGATAAATAGCCTACAACCTCACTCAGAGTCTTTTAAATCTGTTCATCTGAGGGGATACTATTAAATGTTGAACAATCAGGTTAAAACTTTAACCTGTCAAGATTGCAGCTGTTCTATTTTTAATCAATCTGATTTCATTCAATAAAATGCTCATTAAGTCAATTAATGAGACTATAGTGTCACAAGCCATCAAGCATGACTGGGAGTTTTTACTTTGTGGCCAATGAATTGATTAGCAAGTCAAGTAATCAGTGGAAATAAGTCAATGTACATTTTCACAGGCTGAATTATTAGCAATGTTACCTTGTTTTAGGGGAAGTCGTTAGCCATTCTTCATGCTTTTCAAATGTTATTAAATAAGCTGCAATTTCCTGAAAAATAAAGTAGAAAAAAAAAGTTATTTGCATGGTTGTTTTGGAAACTTTACTTATTTATTTATTTATTTTTAAAACACACAATACTTCTAAATCTCTTCACCTCCAGCAAGGAACCACCATCTCCACAAGCCCAGTTATAGGTCTGCAACTTAAGTTAGTTTTTGAAGACTTATTTTTAAGTTTCCCTATACTTTTGCATTAAATGTATCTGCAACTTACAGCAAGGACAAGGTGTTTCCTTCTGTGAACCAGGATCATGAAATAATGAACACTGTAGAACAATTTTATGACTAAACGCATAACTATTTCCTATTTCCCACTTTGGATCAGTTGCACCACCCTAAAAATGCAGACCCAGACCAGAGGATGAGGCTATAGTGGTGTGCCTTGTCAATTTGGATATCTACCCAATATCAAACCCAATCTTAAATACTAACAAAAGATACAAACGAGGAAAGTCATCGAAATTTTCTAACACAGGCAGGACTCGGGTACCACCAGAACTGGCCCTCAGTGCTCCGAAGAGCCTGGCCTTGCATCAGGAGGCAAAGGGAAGACAGTGAAAATAGGGACTCTTGGAGCTAAGTCAGATATTTATAAATAGAACAACATCACTGCAGCTAGGATTACTGAATTATTAATCATTGCCATAAAAAGCCAGTGGGTGTCACCAACCAAAGTCACTGCGGCTGCTTTCAGGAATGGCACGGCATGTTACTTCCCGACGCACCCGTTCACCCCCAGGAAGCTCGGGGCGCTCGGGGCAGCCGCGTCTCCTGCTGGTGGTGGAGCTGCCAGGGCCCCAGCCAGGCCCCGTGGACCCCCGGCAGCCCCACCCAGCCACCCACTGCCCCAAACCGCCCACCCGAGTGGCACAAGCAGGAGCAGGCAGCCATCTCCTCACGCCGGCCAGGCTACAGGAGCACACGACAGAGCCTTCTGCAAGGCCCGGCCTCCAGGCCTCACACTGCACTGGTCCCAGAGTGGCAGCTGCCTCAGGCCCCTGGGCTGCTGGCAACGTGCCATGGGCCACAGGAAGGTGTGCTCACCAACATGGAGCACTTTGATTGCTCCTGTCCAAAAACTGACTCCCAGCCAAGCAGAGTTTCCCTCTCAGAGACCTGGAATAGCAACAGCTACACAGAAAGTCGGTAGAGCTGGCTTTACCGCTCCGCTGCCTCCGATCAGACTCAAAAAGCATTTGTCATTTAGTCACCAGAGCTCCTGTAATAGAAGCATCTACAGGCTGTGCAATCAGGAAGGTAGCATACACGCAAGAAATGGGTTTTCAACCATGAGGTTTTGTTTGTTGTTTTTTTGTTTTGTTTTGTTTTAAATGAGAGTTCTATATAAGGGTTTTATCTGTATAGTACCAAAGCTAAAAAAATCCACAACACTCTCCAACCAGCTGGCCCAAGCATCTGCTAGAGCCACAAAATGCAATTATATTACTCCCAAACGAGACGTAAAAATATCTTGTTTCCAATACTCTTGGTTTTAAGACTCATACTTAATGTCCTCCGGGTATTTCAGTGGTGCCAGATCTCCGTGTTATGTACTTTATTAGAGTTGTGTGAATGTCATATTAATGACTCCTAACCAACATGTTTACACTGCAAATAAATTCTCCCAGAATCCACCGCACTCCTCATTTTACAAACAAGTACTGGTCTACATTTTTAAACAATTACTGTAGAAGCAGATTATCAGAGCAGCACCACTTCTGTGTGAATGAGGAGGAAGAACAGTAGCATAGCTCTGAAAACACCCCTTATTAATATCTGACTAATTGCCATTTAAAATTCAATATCAAAATAACCCAGCACAACCCTCCCCCCTACAGCAAGATGCTGGTGGCTGGCACAACACCAGCACTGACGATGTCCCCCCAGTACGTGCCAAACACTGCATTTTTGCAGGAGCTGTAGGTGAATTGACTGCAAGTCCTAAAGCTCGGATCATGTATGGCTGAAAGGGTCTAGCTCCCAAAGTCCATGGGCGCTGAAGAGACCTAGCCCACTGCTTCCTGTGAGAGCTGCTGATAGAGCACTGCCTCAAGGCTTCGACACACAGGGTGCGAGTTGTAGGAGTCAACTATTGATTTTACATGTAGATAGCACACAAACCTGCAATCAACATTCTTCAAAAATATAAAGCGAGATCTGCCTTTTTTTTTTTATAAGCTAGTACAGTAGTTGCACAGAATTTGCTGTGGTGTGCACAATTTTATTGTTAACCAATCCCACATTAAGTCCTTGATAAGCTACATTACAATCTGCGTCATCCCTTATCTTAAAGCAGAGACGAGCTTTAAAGATGCTGTGGAGCTATCAACACCTGATGACTAAGATGGAGCTATCTATATATCTTTTCTAATGCAGAAGTCTCACGGAAGCCTGTGGCAGATGGTCTGTATAAGCAGGCATTTAGAGAAACAAATCCCTTTAACACAGAGATGGATTAGGCTGATTCACCCTCAAAATCTTGCAAAAATAGTCAGGTTGAGCGGTTTTCAAATCAGCACAGGATCGTGCCTGTTCCTACTAAAATTGATTTGCCATAAAGAGAATGAAACAATTTGTAACTCTCATGATAATCAAACCTGGACTGTGGCTGAATAAACCTACTGTTAGCACAGAAAACCAAAAATATTTCAGGCTAAAGAATCTAAGTCTCACGCTAAGACTTGTTAACTTTTTTTCTTTCCAGCTGGCCTTTGTACCACATATTTGAAGTCTTCATCCCCAAACTGTCACTGAAGAAATGAACTGCAGCTATGAAATGCTACTGTTTAGAGACAGAACATTTGTTTTCCCTCATCTCCACTCTGCTGGTGGACTTGCTCAGCAAATTTCAGCAGACAGAAGAATAAGTAGATATAAAGTCTGCATGATCATCCCACTCAGACTAACATAAGCAGTCAGAGATAAAGAAAAATGGTCACATAAGTGTAACATGTGCAGGAGATATATGGGCAGTTAATGCTTTTGATAAGTGTGCCTTTTTTTTTTTTTTTCCTTCAGGTAGCCAATAAATACAGAAGAAAAGCATCATCATACATTTTAGCAAAAAAGCACTTCCTTAAAATATCCAGGGCATGCTGGACTTGGTCACCGAGTTCCCAGAGCAGAACATGGTAAGAAGCATTTGGAGGCTATTTCATCAAATGCATCATCAAGAAAATTTCCTTCCTTGAAAACTGTATTTCTCACTGCAACTTGTTCTATTCCAACAACAGAAATGGCAAACACAAAGTTGGCTTTGCAATGGGAAGGTCTGCCTCGGCTATGCTGCAGAAAACACATCTGCTTTTTCCAGTCTGCCATTTCCTAATAGACTGAAGACAATGCATTTGCAGTATTTTTTTAAGAATTGCTGCTGTAAGCATGAGTGACCCACAGAAACACATATGTACACACATGTGGAGTGATGCTTACTGAGATGTTCTGGGAGCTTTTACCCCTGCTGTGATAATATGAAAAACAATAGCTCCAAACAGACCCAGAGCGAGATCTTTAAACAATTCAAAATGTATAATTCAATTCTTCTAACAGGATAAAACAG
Source organism: Oxyura jamaicensis (assembly GCF_011077185.1). Lineage (NCBI taxonomy): Eukaryota > Metazoa > Chordata > Aves > Anseriformes > Anatidae > Oxyura > Oxyura jamaicensis. The sequence goes on from NC_048913.1 coordinate 484,797, forward strand.
GGATTCACATCAACTAGGATAGAGTTCCCAGAGGCTTTCTGCTTAATGATACATTACAGCCTGATTTCCCTCCTCCAGAGGAAATACCTTGGATAACAAGGAATATCTAGCTCACAGCAGTGGTATAAATTAACACGTACAGCAAAAAGAACATTCTCCACGTTGCCTTCCATGCCCTCTGTATTCAGAATTACAAAGGGTCACACACAAATGGGGGAAGCAAAGCAAGATGTGTTTAAATGGCAGGAAATACTGCCACAAGCACTTCCGCAGACGCCCCTTCACCAAACTCCACAAAGAACTCACCCCAACCTCCCCAGAAGTCACAAGAGCCACCTTCCATCAGGCGCTGTCCTGGTGCGCTCCTGCACTGCTGCTCAGATGCACCCTTCTGCAGCTCTGTCCAAGTCACACACAACCCTCTGGAGCCTAGCCCCAAGTGGATGTCTGCGTGTCTGCTTCTTAACCTGCATGTGCCCATCTGCAACCCCATCACCCTGTGTAGAACAGTCAGGGTGCCCCATCCTTCACCAGGACTTTGGGGCAGCCCACTGTACTGAGAACTGCACTTCCAGCTCCAATACAGTTGGCATTTCCACAGCTGCAAAGGGAACCAAAACAAGATACACAAAAACAAAATACTTCATTTCGGAGAGCTCCTGCTAAAACGTCTGAAAGTTATTCCAAACTACTCCACACTATGTAGAGGAGAAACAAGCAGAAATTCATATTTACAGTTTGACACCTATGTGCCAACTTCTGTCACTACATAAGTAACAAGAATCTGGGAAAATAATATCTTGTCTATCACCTCAAACTGTAGCAGAACTGCAAGAAACAGATGACTCAGTAATGCTCAGTGATACTTGGAGAGAATGCTCATGAAAAAAAGACAGACAAAAAGAATCATTTTCAGTGAGAGGCATGCAGTGAGCGGAGCGGTAAGCAGTAAACCCTTCTCAGAGATAACCCCATTCTTTATATTTTATGCTTTCTATAATTTTGTAATTTTGTATGCATTGCGCAGGAAAGGTCCTAGCAAACCACAAAATTCAGCTTTTGTAGCATTAAGCAGATGAGTTGTTATTGCACATGCAACAGCTGCTCAGAAGTCAGAAGCACAGAAGCAGCAGAAGTGGAGGGGAAGAGTGGAAAAGTAAAGGGAGGTGGCGCACACAGCTCTGGAGGTTACAAATACATTCTCAACCAAGTAACTCCTAAAAACAACACCCAAACCAAGCTGCGTGCTAGGCCAAAAATCTCAATTCATTAAAAAAATAATCTAGTGACATGGTGAAGAAAGCACCACCTGTGAGACAAAATACCAGGACAGGATTTTTCGGAAGTCTTATAGCCACAAACACCAGGGAAGGAAGGAGCTTCAGCTGAGAGCAGTTGGTACTCTGAAAATCCTTTGTCAAAACCCACAATGACCAGCCCAGGTTTGGAAAACTTATTCTGAAATACTCTATTCCATATAGGTTTTTGCAATAAATTAATTCTACAGATTTTTTGCTATACACAGATTAGGAAAAAAAGCCTGAAAGGCCCAGAAGAAAGTGGTCAAACTAACACTGATACGTTATCAACACCTTGAAAGAGATGCTTTTTGAAAGCATGTGGCTATTTGTGCCTGCTTTGCAGCACAAGAAGGGCCATTAATGAAGATCCAGTACTCATCAGCTCTGCCCATATGCCCCTTTATGGCACTAACAGCATTTTTCCTTTAAAAAAGGGGGAAGAAATAGATTTATCACTCTAAGGCACAAAGTCATTAAATAATTAAAAACAAAACTATATGCACAATAAAAGCCCTCTGATTAAAAAAAGCCTGCATTTTAATGTGTGTTAATTCCCCTAATGATTCACTCTATATGTCTTACAGGGTCAAATCAATGTCTTCACAAAAAATTCAATTAAATCCCATTCATCGTATCTTTCAAACGAGCCTATTGTTTGCTTTTGTCTCCTATCAACTCATTTCGCAGTTGCTTCTTGCCCAAGATTACAAACAAAAGGCAGCATGTCACTAGCAAGGTCAGAAGAGAAAGATCCAGGCTTTGAAAATCCAACTCTGTCTCCTCATCTTTACCATTTAATTATCAAGTCAGCGAAGAAAAAAAGGACACCCAAGTCTGCATAAATGCCCAATTGTTCACTTTCTCCCCATGACCGGCCCGTCCACAGCCCATGCCTTGGCCTGGTTCTGCTGGTGAGTCCCTCAAAGACCACAGGGTGACTGCAGCCCCAGCATGGGTCGTCAGCATCTTTAATCTCTGGGAGAGCTGCTGGGGGCACCATGCAGACAAACAGTGCTCGGTGGGTGCTGAGCAGTGCTGCCAGGCAGCCACACAGCTGCGGCTCTGGGTGAGGGCACGGCGGCTGACCAGGACCGCTGGGATGCCCCTCCTCATGCAGCAGCAATTGCTGCTTTGGGAATGAAATTAACAGCAGCAAGCAAACTGAGCAAGCATGACAGATACAGGGCTGCTTATTTTTTGAGTCAAAAAGCCTTGCAGATGAGTTTCAATGGTCAGTAAGTGCAAAGACTGATGTTTCTCAGAATAATAAGGCTTTAGAGTCTAAAAAACATCTTAGGTTATTTTGGGCAACAGACATTAGGAGGTGCAGTCAGCAGGGCACTTGCTCCCTTCGGCCCGAGGTACCGAAGGCGCCAGGCTCCTACCTGGCTGCAGTGCTGAGAAACGCTGCAACATTGAAACCTCCAGTCCCAGTCATGCAAATCTAGCTCTGTTTCTAACCATGTCTGCTAATTTTGTGGGAACACTAAGAAGGCAGCTTTTTCACTTAAATACAAGCTTGCAAGACTGAGCTGTATGTTCGCAGTTTATAATACACTAGTGAGGAAAAAAAGGCTTAATCTGATCAGCTAATGGAAACATCCCATAAAGCAATTGGATAATTTAACGTTAAAATCACACAAGCTATGTTTTATCCTAAATTTGGGCATATAAATCAGAGGTTTAATTTATTTGCTGTTGCTTAGACTGAAAGCATTTTATATAAATGCACATTTATTTTTATTTTGCATTTCTACATTTGTTAGAATTATTAGTTTGAATGCATCAAAGAGCTGCAAGTTGTACAGCAAAGCTAACAGCATTGGGCGGAATATACTTAGGCTATAATGTCCCTAGGTGACTGACACTGAAGAATTTCCCATTGCTCTTTCTCCAGCTCTAGCACAGAAGTCTTGTGCAGATGTCACAGTAGTAAGCCTAGTGTAAACTGAACAATGTAATTAACTGATCACATTATAATTTCAAGGTGCAGTGCACAAGGCCAAGACTACAAGGCAGTGGTGGCAGCAGAACTAGAACTGTGCTTTCCAACCACAGCTATGTGACTGCAGCTTCTTGGCTGTTTCAGTATTTTAGCACAGCAAATAGCAGTCCAGAGCTGCAGTAGACCAGATGACCTGATCTAACCTCCCACGTCCCAGCTACTGAGAAAACAGGAGGCGCCTCCAAGGAGAGCGAGCCACCACGCCGCAGCCTGGCAGCATCAGGTGTGGAACAGCTGGGACAAAACCTCTGAAGATCATTCGTGATGGTGTGCTGCACTCGTACTCAGTACCAAGGGAGCTCATGAGATATCTGAGAGCTCATATAATCCTTTTTAGAAGTCAAATCCTTATGCTCTGTATTAGATGGTTACTTTCCATGCCAGCATTTGGATGCACCTCATATGGGGGCTACCACTGAATGGAAGCATCCTGCAGCACTTGCAGGACCCTTGGGCTCGCCCCACTCTCACAGGGGCAGAGAGCAGAACACGAGGGGCTGTCCTGGTGCTGCACAATGCTGTACTGAAGGTTGCTCAAGCACAAGTGTTGGAAACTGTGCTGTCCAGTCTCAGAGGACAGGAGGTGCATTCCTGTATCCACGTCAGGCATCAGGACAGCCTCCTCACAGCTCCACAGCACCTGTGCATGTCCTCACAACATCCACATTGGGTTTTGTCCTGTACAAGGTCCCTGTACAGAAAAATTCATCTTGGTGATTTTCTGCACAAGAAAATGTGTTTGATAACGATGAATGTTGCCTGTCAAGGGAAGCTGTAATTTTGCAAAGTGTTCTGAAGGCCTTCTCTTTGCTCTCAAGTGTTGCTTTTTGTTTGCACCTGCAAACTGGTCAAACCAGGCTTTGCAGCTGGGTATTGACTATGTGCCTTGAGTCTAGAAAACCCCTACAACTCACATTGCATAGCAGAGGCTTGACAGTATACCCTGCCAACCGGTGGATAAACTCCTTACCCCTCACGCACAGTGTTCATTTGTGTGTCAGTGCCATTGATTTTATACCTACTACCTGCAACTGCACTGAAAGACAAACGACTGAACCATTGAAGTGTGCTGTGAAATGGCAACAGCGATGCTTAACAAGGTTGTGAAAGTTAAAAAATAAAAGGAAAAACATCTTCCATACTCCCTGATGCTTAGCTCCTGTTCTACTTAACTTCCCCAGGGCTTATCAAGGCATCAAAGAGAACAGTGACTAGCTCCACGGGAGCCATTCTGCCCATGTTTAGCCTCATGCCATTGATTAGTAAGAAATGAAGTACAAGTACCTGTGGCCCTGGGCTACGAAGTACTATATTAACCTCCAGAAATACCTCACAGGAGAAGGACAGAAGCTGAACACTTGGCAAGCAGCCCTCACTCTGGAGTGTCATATGGCAGCCATGCACTACCGCCATGCCAGGATCCAGCTCTGAAGAACTGAGAAGGTGCAGCTGCCACAGCTCAGCCTAGCCTGCGCACCACAGCTCATCCTCCAGATAGGCTTCCTGAGCAGGAACAACTGCCAGAGAAGACAATGAGGAAACCTCAATTCCCTTGTAAGGCAAAAATGGGGAATGACAATATACTCGTGAGGAACCTTCCCCCTCCTTATCACATGAACCATCTTCATCCAAGACAATCTCATGTTTAGATTAGCTGGTCTTATTGCACACGGTATCTTGAAAATCATGCATGTTAAAATCTAATAATTAAACCTAAGCCCTAGCAACTTCTGCAAAATCTGTGCTTGTCTTTACGAATGGGAACTAAACAGGACATTTAGCAGAGAATGGACTGATGGGCAGGGATCCAACATACCAATGGTTTCAAGAGAAGCCCATTACGCATCATGCTTGCAGAAAAGCTGCAGACTTTATTCTGCTCTGAGCTGAAGGATTTGCAGCAAAACAAAGACATTGTTTAGAAGAAAAAAATAAAGAGCTATAAAACACTCTGAGATTTGCAACAAATACCCTCACCTGACAGTAGGCAGTCTAAACCTGAATATCAGCTTGAAGAAGACCCAAGAAAACACTATTCCCTGGGACTGCACGAGCATCAGGACGAGCTGTGGTCTGGCCTCCCACTGATGCTGCTTGATGGAGCATCCCACCCAGGCTGCAGGCTGCCGCTCAGCACTATGCAGGAGAGCTGCAGCACAGGGCAGTACAGCTGCGGGCTGTGCACAGCACTGTCCGGACATCTCCAAGGGACACCTTTGGCATGAACAACCAGTGCTTCTGCGAGGGGTGAACTAAGGCTCGTGTCAGCCTGCCTTTATGCACTAATAAAGACACAAGCTTGAGCCTGCCACCTTCAGACAGCCGAGCTGCAAATGAAGAGGCAGGCATCACCTGACAGAGCCAGCAGGCAGTAATCCTGTAGGGCTCTCCTTCTGGCCAAACCCAAAATACCATGTGCAGGCACTCCTTTGCTTGAGCTAATTCTTGTTGATGCACCCTGAGTCCAGGCTCCACTTGCTTGAGGAAGTGTTTGAGAGAGAAGAAGACAGAAGGAAACACTGCACTGGGGACAAAGTTGTTCAGGTAGCAGCAGGGAAAGCTCTGACATGGACCCAAGAGGCAGTGGAAGAGAGGAGAACTATGTAAGAACAAAGGCTCTGAGTGACAGCCCGTGGTTTGCACCTGCTTAGCCACTGCTGAAGTTCAGCATTGCAGCCCAGCCAAAACTGAAACGGAGAAAAGGTTTCAACATCATTCATCTGAAAAGCTGGCTCCAGTCCATATAGAGGCAGTGGTACAAACAAATCCCGTTTTTGACAAACAACTCCTCTGGTCCGTTACAGATGCAGCAGCTGTGCACTGCCAGGGGGGCCAGGTTAAGGTGACCAATGTCCTGCTCTCCAGATTATCCACATCATCCCTCCTCCTACAGCTGCTATTGCAGCCCTGACTTGCAGAATTCAACACGGAAGCACAGATGCAGCTTTCTCAGCACTGAAAAGCAGCATCAACCAACTCTGTCCCAGAGGCTCTAACTACAGGGAATCTGATGCCATCTGAATGCAAGCTCTTTTCCCCTGGCTTGACCTCCCCCGGTTTATATCTTTGCACCTTTAAGTGTATCATCAGTTCCCACCAGGCCTCTGAAAAGAAAAGATGAGATTGGAACCAAAATACAGTTCCCCAGTAGTTGGCCAGTTAGCTTAAGTCACCTATTTTGTCTCAAAATAATAAATGATGAGTTTAAAAACAGTATCTGAATTTCAAGTTATTACTCTGTATGAATTATACACATCCAAATTAATAAATCTGAAATATATGCATGTTTTCAGAGAAAGCATGAGAGCTTGTATACATCTCTGAATTTATACCACAGAGCTAATAAAGTTGAGATCTCTTAAGCAAGCACATTTATTCTCTTAGGAAATCTCTGTGTCCTCACTGCTAGAGACAAATTCCAGCTCATAGCTTCTTTATTGTCCTTCCACTCTGAAATGAAAATACAAATTCATGATGATTATGTAGCATCTTCTCAGCTGGGATCAAGCAGTTTTCATTTTCTAGCAGTCCCCATTGTCAAAGCCATTAATATTCTGAATATTACAAATACAAACTGATCTGAAAGCCACACAGAGCAGGCTGTCACTATCTTGTTCAGCATCAATAGAACAAAAAACACAACACAATTTAATTTGTCCAGTTGTTTTGCCTAAAATAGCAATAAAGTCTAGAAAAGAATTTTGCTTGGTAAGAGAGATTAGAAGCAGGAGAAAAGCAAACAAAGCTTTTGATTAAAGAGCAGAGAAATACAAGTCAAGTTGGCATTAGTTTGACAAATATCTATCAACAACAACAAAAAAAAACTTTTAAAACAAAATGTTTTATTTCCTTTATTTCCTTTTAAAGTTAGTGCTCTCTTTTTTTTCATGTGTGTGTGTGTCTGGAAGTGTTACCCAGTTATGATTTTCTAAAGCAGCAATTTTGATCCATGGTCTCCAAGGCTGAAAGTGGGAATAAAAGTAGGTATCAATGTAATTTTACTGCTTTAGCAATGTAAGTTGGAAGTGGACAAGATAAAGCTTCCATTGTATTGCATTTTGTCAAGACATAGCAAACTATGTTGTCAGACTAGAGGTGCATGGTTTTGGTTTTAGAAAGCACGCCATGAATTATCTTCCAAAAAATTCCAGTAAAACACTATCACAGAATCACAGAATCACAGAATAGTCTAGGTTGGAAGAGACCTCCAAGATCACCGAGTCCAACCTCTGACCTAACACTAACAAGTCCTCCACTAAACCACATCCCTAAGCTCTACATCTAAACGTCTTTTCAAGACCTCCAGGGATGGTGACTCCACCACTTCCCTGGGCAGCCCGTTCCAATGTCTAACAACCCTTTCGGTAAAGAAGTTCTTCCTAACATCCAACCTAAAACTCCCCTGGCACAACTTAAGCCCATTCCCCCTCGTCCTGTCACCAGGCACGTGGGAGAACAGACCAACCCCCACCTCGCTACAGCCTCCCTTCAGGTACCTGTAGAGTGCAATAAGGTCGCCCCTGAGCCTCCTCTTCTCCAGGCTAAACAGTCCCAGCTCCCTCAGCCGCTCCTCGTAAGACTTGTTCTCCAGACCCTTCACCAGCTTCGTTGCCCTTCTCTGGACTCGCTTGAGCACCTCCATGTCCTTCTTGTAGCGAGGGGCCCAAAACTGAACGCGAGGGACCCAAAACTGAACGCAGTACTCGAGGTGCGGCCTCCCCAGAGCCGAGTACAGGGGGACAATCACTTCCCTGGACCTGCTGGCCACGCTGTTTCTGATGCAAGCCAGGATGCTGTTGGCCTTCTTGGCCACATAAGCACACTGCTGGCTCATATTCAGCCGACTGTCAACCAAGACTCCCAGGTCCTTCTCTGCCAGGCAGCTTTCTAACCACACATTTCCCAGCCTGTAGCGCTGTTTGGGGTTGTTGTGCCCCAGGTGCAGGACCCGGCACTTGGCCTCGTTGAACTTCATACCGTTGGCCTCGGCCCATCGGTCCAGCCTATCCAGATCCTCCTGCAGAGCCTTCCTGCCCTCGAGCAGATCGACACACGCACCTAACTTGGTGTCGTCTGCAACCTTGCTGAGGGCGCACTCGATCCCCTCGTCCAAATCATTGATGAAGATGTTAAAGAGGACTGGTCCCAGTACCGAGCCCTGGGGGACTCCACTAGTGACCGGCCTCCAACTGGATTTGACTCCATTCACCACAACTCTCTGGGCCCGGCCATCCAGCCAGCTCTTAACCCAACGAGTGTATGCCAGTCCAAGCCATGAGCAGCCAGTTTCCTGAGGAGAATGCTGTGGGGGACAGTGTCAAATGCCTTACTGAAGTCAAGGTAGACCACGTCCACAGCCTTTCCCTCATCCACTAAGCGTGTCACCTATACTCCATGTATTAAGCTAGATCGTTGATAAAGAGGTGTTTCATTACAAAACTGAAAAACTAAGTGAAACAAACAATTCTGTCATATAAACGAGTGCATTCAGTTGCATGGAGATGACTGGTTATGTTGGTGTCTGCACCACAACAAATCATAAGTGCACTGGGTCATTCCTCTTCATCCCGCAGCACACTGAAATCGCAGAAGCCGCATTTTGAAATTGGGGAACTAGACCTTTCAAAAATCCGCTAGCAGCTGTTCTAGCTCAGCAAGCCTTTCCCCTTTGACAAGGTCAGCGCACACTGCGAGCCACAGCCTTCATTCAGCCTGTGGAGGTCTCCTAGGGGCTTATGCCTCCTGCCCTCTGTGGTGAGACCCAAGATGCTTTTTTCTTCCCTCAAAAGTCCAGCCAAATCAGAAGTGGTGATGTCTAGGAGTAAGGGATGTTTGCTTCGCAAAGCAACTTCTGGCCAATGGCGGAGAACAGAGGGAAGGATGGAGAGCTAAAGGAGATGGATTTGAGACCTCAGCCAGCAGCAACAAGCCCCCAAAACATGCACCAACGTTGATGCTGTGTTACTTACACAGTGCAGCTGCCAAGCAATTACTCTTTCAAGCCCTATGTTTTATAAGCAAAGGGAGGAGGAGTGCAGTGGCCCTGCTCTTCTGCCCTTCCTTTCCATCCTGCTCACAAGATACTTGATTACAAGAGCTGGAATGTCAAAGATTCTGGGTGCCATTCAGTTCCGTAGCAGCAATCATACTTGTGCAGGACTTGCTTTAATTGCCCCTTAAAACAAAGGGTAAAGAAATGTGGTGGTGCAACATTACCTCTCTTGATTTCTAACTCAAAGTACCTGAAAGCAAGCTTTCACATTACTAAATTGCCTTTTCCATTGTGACTAAATTAAAGACAAAAATAAATTAAAACTTCATTTAAAATGTATTTTTCTAATTGAGTAAGGGTACACCAGCTAATGTTCTATCTAATTAGACAGAAGCTAGATTTTATTATCGATATCTGAGGCTAACTAATTGAAATATTTACAGTCACTGCTGCGCTGAGACATACTCCCATCCCTGGAAGGGGAAGGCGGAACGGGCTGGGCTGCCGCTTGCCAACCCCCCACTACTTGTCTTCATCCCCTGTGTAAAGAAAAACTTACTCTAGCCTCCATTTCCTCAAAACCGTTGAGGGGAGAAAGATTTGACTTGTAACAAAGTCCCTTCCTCCTCCTGGCTCAAAAACACCGTCTCCTCAGAGCAGATGCAAATTCCTCCCCTGGGAGTGCTGATCAGTGCCCACCAGCGCGTCCGGCCTCTGCCCTCGTGCCCCTCGTAGAGGCACAGGGCCTCCTCCGAAGCCTGGCACGCTGGGGGACCGCTTGGCCTCCAGGCTGCTCCAGCCAAGCGGCCTCCCGGTGCTGCTGGGCCTTGCGCTGAGCATCCTCCTCCGGAGCGCCCAGAGCGCTCCCCTCACCCCGGGGCCTCCAGCCAGCCGATGGGGCAGCGCGGCTCCTGGCAGGAGGGATGGCACCAGGGAGCAGTGGGCGCAGGACGCTGCTGCCTCCACGGCACTGACAGGTCCCCAGGGAAAGAGAAGCCTTTTCCTTATTCCTGGGGCAGTAAGCTGAACCCTGCTTTGAGAGGATCTTAAAGGAGATTTATTTTTCAGAAGCCATTTTAGAGCCTCCACATAGGAGAGTGATAAATATGCTGGCTTTCCTGAGTCTCTGCTGCTGCCACACGTCCCCAGGGATGCAGGGAAGCAATAGAGGGAAGGAGAGAAAGCCAGCGGGAGGAACAGCGGGCTTGTTGGCGAGCGCGGCACGGCTCACACAGCTCCACAGGGACCAGGCAGCACGCCCCAGCGGACAGCGCCTGCTCTCGCGAGGCAGCGGTGCTGCTTGGCAGGCCAGCAAACACCACGGCACCGCTGAAGCCAGACCAGCTGGCCGGTTCCCCTAATGGATTAAGAAAGTATTTTTGGCCCAGGGTTCTTACTGTTTTCCCTTGTTTTACGAGGGACATGTGAGATGACCTGCAGTCTGCTAGCTGCTGCCAATTCATCCACTAAGCTTTGCCCAACAGAAAATACATCCCCAGCCACTGCAAAGTTTAAAACTTGCAGGAGAGGTGTAATCACAGCACTGGGACTGCTAATTGGCGCAGTATAAGAATAAAGCCATGTAGTGGAAAATGCATTTGGTTTGGGAGATGTATGCCTTATTTCTTCCAGTTACATGAGACGACAAGTGGACGGATTTCAAACAGTAGGATGTTTTCATTAATAACAATGTCTTACTAACCATCTGTTAAAGGTCCATACTATTAATTTAACAAAAAAATTGAATAGATTACTCTTACAGTTTTCAATTAAAGTACATGATGTCTTCAAACTGCAACCTTAATTAGACATTATAAGATGACATTTAGAAATCCTGAGCTCTGATTAGCTGATAAAGTCATCTGACTGTGAAGAAGTTTCACAATAATGTCATGGCAGCAAGTACTCAATATGCTGCCGGAATTAGCGTGCGTCAAGTTAACATTTGAGCAGCTGAGTTTAACTCTTACACAGACATGTAACAGTGAAACAACTGGCAGCCTTAGCACAACAAAAACAGCTTCAAACACGGGCAGACCTATCCCCAAGGAAAACTCATGGGAAGAGACAGGAGCACACAAAAACAGGCCCTCATCCAATCCACAGCCCAGCCGCAACAGGTTCTATGCCTACATGGAAACACTGCCGGAGGGACTGCATGGAAATGTGGAACGTGATGCGTTCAGCTGAAGGTGCCCCACGGCATGCCCATGCAACACTTTCAGGTATGCCAGTGTATTTCCAGAGCAGTGCTGCTAAATGCTTGCAGTCTCTCCACTGCTGCTACAAAGAAGTGCACAAGGAATGTTCCCCATTGGACAGGAACGGATCTTCAGACTCAACGCCCCGGCCAGCGCCAGCTTCCCCAAGCAAGCCCCGGCAGGATGGACCCAGTCAGCACCATGGGGTCCTCCTCGCCGCTCCTGCCGTCCCACCTGGGTGAGGGTGGGCTGCCCCACACACGCTGCAGGAAGCAGCCACAACAGGCCCTTGTTTGAAAAGCATGGACAGTTTACAGCAGTCCCGGGTTTACACAATCCAGTTTAGACCATTTTCATAGACCCTTTTCCAACACACAGACTTGTCTGCTGTACTTTTCATTAAAATTTAAAATTGAGAAATTGCTGGAGATGTTTATCACTACAAGGAGAACACTGATTGAGCTGTACAGATTTGTAGGGCTCGGCTCAGAATTAAACTAAGTTGACAGGCATTTTCTTTTAGGGCAGCATGGTCACACCATGAAGTGAGTAGCCACCCTCACTCCCTCTTAAACATTTAAATAGCAAGTGGACAGCTTAAATGCTTAATGTTCAAGGCCAGGCCTGGAATGAAGAAACTGGAATAAAATAGGATTTTTCTCTACAAAACATGAAAAGGAGGAAAAACACCATTCAATAAGTTGTGGTTAAAAGTCATTGGGTTGAACAAGACTCGCTCAGCAATTTTACCTGCACGTGCACACAGATAACAGCACGCTTAAATATATAATGGGTCTTCATGATAGTATGAATACAATTCTGCACAAATACAGTTAGCAGTGGTTGTCCTGAATCACTTGTCTCAGAAGTACAGTTAGTCACAAGTATTAGCAAAATCAGACCTTGAATCAGTCAATGCCTAATAGGATTAAGATAGATTTTATCTTCAATTTAAGTCTTAAATTAAGGGATAGTCAGAAAAACAGAGTGATATTAAATAATGCTCAATCTCTAGTTACTGGAAAACACTCACAGATCATTACATGACTATTTTATTATTATTATTATTCTAAGTGACCTTGGACTAAGCCCTGTGATTTAAAGGAACTTGGGGGTTGTCCACTTGCTGTCACTATTCACCTTAGTACTGCAAACCAGATTCCTCTTCAGTAGCCTGGAAGAGTGGCTAAACCACCACGTTTGGCCCCACCTGACTGCCAGAATAAGCACGGAGCGGTTTAATGGCAAGCTCAGGATCTGACCACTGCACGTTTCGTGAGATGGTGCCGTGTGGGTGAGACGCCCTTCAGGGCACTGCTCACTCCAGCAAACTCAGGGCTGACAAAGGGCTGGGGTACACCTGAAACCCTGGCAACTCTCGGGGGTGCCTGGGCCAAAACCTAGCGAGGAGGTTTTTGATCTGGGACCCCACACTCCTCCCCAAGGAGCAGCCAGCAAGCATCAGTCTTGGTACTCGGTACTGCAGCAAGCAAGCCCTGAGCTGACCCAGCTGTCTCACAGGGAGAAATGCAAGGGATCTCCATAAAAAAGACCCCAATGCCATGCTCAATGCAGCGAGCAGTGAGCTTCCTTTCCCCTCTACCTCTCTCAAATTCCTTCCCTGCTAGGGAATTTGGGCTATGTTATTAAGCATCTTTTAGTCAGTACCTTGTATTTTTATCATCTTCTTCAACCAAGAAAGACAAATTGAGAATATTTAGCTCTTTTGGCTTTTTCAGTACAACAGCGAAGTTAAATTAAGTTGCATGAGCAGTAATTGAAGTAATACTTCAGGCAGTGCCCATGTTATTAAATTAATCTTTTTCCCTACTTTATTCAGGTTTAAGTACCACAGCATCAGCAAATGCACTAAGTTTAACTTTTTATTTTCTATCTAAATTGGAAGAATTCAAACTCACTTGATTTCCATTTCTTAATGGAAAGCATGAATTTGTTGCAGCTAAGGAAGTGCTTAAAGCCAAACCCCTATCAATGGAACAATCCAATGGCAGATATCTTTAGAAAGGGAAAACTGCAAAGCTGTTTACATTAACTTCTGTCAATACAAACAGGCACATTTTCTGGTGAAAGGCAATTCCATCTCCAGAATCAAGGTATTGCTCTCATAATCCTCAAGCTTGTTATAGACTTTTCATTAACAGCAATATATGTATAAGAGTATGCGATCTCATGAAACGAAGCTTTATTTATGGGAAGCTGAGAGATCTTTTTACAAGTAGGTATTTAAATGTACTTTCTAGATACTTCCCCAGTTCTGAAGATACATCAAGACTCAAGTTTGTACTTCTCCAACACATAGCACACATGTCGGAGCTTTTGGTGCAATTCCTATTTATACGGTGCCAACTTCTTCCTTTACAAGGGTTTCTTAACCCCACCAGATTGATCCAGGAGTAAATGACAGTCCCCACAGTCCATAAGGGAGCTCTGGGAGTCTCTTAGCATCACAGTAGCAAGACAAAGTGTGCATATGCCTCCTTGCTCTGGGTGGACATATACTGGGTGGAACCCTCTTAGACGAGTTGGTATTGATGCAGCCCCTCTCACTGAGCAGCCCATGGACTGGCACGGCTCTGTCATTTCCAGCCTCAGCAAACAAGGAGGCTGAAGGACACTCGCAGAATTGAGGCTGTATGGATCTAGACTACTGGTCTACAAAAAATTTGGGGGGAAGCACTTGTTTTTTTTTCGTTTTATTATTATTATTATTATTATTTGCAACCTGCTCCTAAGGTCATTTGGCTGAGAAACTGGGCTGCCCCCATTTGTGTTTCAAAGAACAAAATACATACATAACATGAAAAGTAACGAAAACCAAATGACCTCTAAGCTCCTGCTCCCACGTTTGCTTTGCCGAAGGCACTCCGACAGCACAGAAGCAGGCAGGCTCCCTCGGAGCACAGCTCTTCCTCAGCCACCCCCATGGCTCCAGGAGCAGCAGGCGCCCGCTGGGCAACGCAGGCCATGGCGCGGGTGCTGCCTCCTGGGGGAGGCCTCCCCCCAAGCACCCCAGCAAACCCAGCTGGCCACAGGCCACTTGCTTCGAGGTCGGAAACCAACCACGCGCTCCCCTGGGGATAAGGGACACGGCCAGAGGCACCTTGCTAACAGGGCCAGGGCCACACGCGCAGCCCCTCCAGCCCAGGTGAGCAAGGCCACTCCTGCCCGCACCCTGGGATCTCAGCCCAGCACAGCTCGACCCCCTCCGCCGTGCGGGCAGCGAGCAAGAGGCCAGCTCTTCACGGTGACGCAGTTAGGCTCAAGTTCCAGACGAGGTGAATTATCTGTGCTTTCTCAGATTGCCTTTTCCTGTAAGGAGACATCAGCAAACCCTTCCACCAAAGAATTGTGCAAGGTTCATTAGAAGGAAAATATCTATGGTAATTGTCCCTTTCTGCATATTCTTCACTCCAATATTCTCTAACATAATAATGTTCCACATTTCTGCAGAACTGTCTTTTCAGCATGTTTTTGCATTATGCCTAATTTTGCAAGAGTTTTTCAGTCCCACATAACGACACAGTTCAATGCAAAATCAGATATAAATCTGGCTTAAGAGACTCTCAACAGGAATTCATTTAAAACCGTAAATGTTAAAAGATTCTGTGTCTGATTTATGGCGTTTTCTTATTTCAAACAGGGAATTAAAATCCTTCTTAAAAGATACATATTAAATCATGATAAAAACTGTGTTAGAATGATGATGCTGGTCAGACAGCCACAAAGCAAAGAAATTTGGAAACAGAAATAACTGGTACATTTTTACCTTCTATACTGCACTCTGATTAAGCAAAGCTGCCCTGAATTCACACTGAATTCAGTAGTCCTCTCCAACCTGGGTGCAAATCTTAATTAGTGGAAAATGTCATCCTGGGTGCTGTTACTTTCATCATTTGTACACCCCTCTCCTTCCCTCCGTAAGATGGATGAGCAAGGACCTCTCTTCTCCTAAACATCTATCTAAATAATGCAGTAAGTTTACCTTAAATGATTATTTAATGGTTTTATTTCTCTTGTATTGTTAACATGGGAGATTCTTCAAGCTGTCTAAGGGGCTATGTAAGTATAGCATAAATGCCCCTATGTCACTGTGTAAACAACATTCAAACTTAAAAATAAATAAAATTTATCAAAGCTATCCACTATCATTCTTATTTTTTATGTTTCATACCTGTGAACAGAAAAAAATGTATTGATAAAACCTTGAGCATTGCAGTATTTGCAGCACCACAGCTGAGCACAATTAAACCTATGAAAGTTTATGAAAAGTTCTTCAAATGAAGCCATGGAGCATGCTGATACAATTCCCAAATATTTTATTAAGTATTCAAGGCCCGAAAAGAAAGGGGGGCTATGAGAGACTACAGGCTTGTGATTGCCCTTTGTAAAGATGGTGGCTACTATATCACCAGATGCAGTTTTGTGGCAAGAGTCCACAGCCTTGTATTGTTCTGCATCAAACAACAAAACAATCTAAACGGAAGACAAACCTGTATTAAATATAGGAGTAAACAAGAGGAAAAACTTCACCAGAAGAACTCTTTTCAAATATTTATGTAAATTAATTCCTCATTGCTCACAGGCCACAGACCTGTCTTCTAGCAGAAATCAAAAGCTTCTTGCAGAGCAACATTCACAGACATAAAAAGCTGAAACACTGCAAGGAAACAATTCCTCTGTATTTTACCACAAGCAATTTGGCTGCTCCTGTTAGGTAAAGCCTTCTCAGATCACCTCAATACACAGACATGAAAATTCTTCAGTTAACTGCAGTGGTAAGTGCAAAATTCTATTTTTAGGACTCAAATATCCCTCACAAATCTTCCCAGAGACAACATAATAGAGTTTAGGGCCTTCTGCTGCCATTTTTCTTCATCACACAGCTGCGTGAATAAAATCAAATATCAGCAGGTATTTGTTCTTTTTCCCAAACACCTACACAATTAATCCAAATAAATCTCAAACAAAAAACAGAGCGTCAATGGGATGAAAAAGACCTTTTGAAACTGTTGGTATTATTACCTAAAATGTTATAAATGATCTCATTAGAGAACTAATTAAGAAACGCGCCTTTCTTCTGTTGGGCAGGACGAGGCGGCTGCAGACTGGGCAGCACAACGCCTGGAGCCCTGCTGAGGCCCCTCCCTGACAAGAGATCCCCAGCAATTCCTCCCCGGAGCAGAAGGAGGCCAGTTTAGCTCTTTGATTCTTCTCGCCCAGCCCCTCTCTTCAGACCCCACATAGTTCTCACATGTTTTCAGTCTCTGCCCAGTACCAAACATTTCCTGTTACACACGCGTCTGACAGGGATGATGAGTGCCCCGATGAAGTTCTCACTCGCACAACGCAAAGCTTCAGCAACGTGGAACAGCCTCAGACCAACTCGATGCCCACCTCCCACCTGCCCCTTGGAATAAAGCAATGCTATTCCTCAGCTATCAGCTCCCATTGGTGCCTCACACCTGAGCGTGTGCTAATGCCACAACTTTCACCCGAATCTTGTTTTTTAAAATTGGTATATACAGTTTTTTATTCTCTATGACTGCTTGTATTTCCCTGTCCAAACTCCAGATTACAGTTCCGCTTCCTTTAGCACATTAATATAACCTCCCAATTTCAAAGTGAAGCTTCCCCAGGTCCCCTCCTGCACGCACGGCTCCGTGAGCAGGGCACAGCAGCGGACATGTCCCCTCCACTGAGCATCCTGCTGCCTGCCTCGCTTCGCACGTATGTCTGCGGTTGGTGCACACGCTGATGTCTCATGCTCAGAAGATAAGATGAGCTGCCAGGAAAAACAACATATTGGGAAGCCTGTATTTTATGTGCCTGTACCTCTTAGTGTGTGCATGTACTTCTGAACTCCATTCTATCTTCTTCCATACTCCTGGTAATCCAGTAAATTGTGCTGTAAATCTAAATGTTAGGCTCTCTTTCCTCATTTTTAGTGTTCATGGCTCATTAAGCTCTTCCTCCTTCTTTTAACTGTTACTTACTTGAGGTTTAAAATGAAAAAAACTATGAAAAATGAGTATTAGAACCTGGCTGCAATTTCCAATTCCTAGCTGGTGCTGCTAGGTTGTGGTTTTCAAGTCCTGCATGTACATGCCAAATCTAATCTAGTAAATTAGTGGACTCTTAGCAGTAATGGGAACGATAGGGCAAGTTTCTAGAAACAGCTAACAAATGCTGATTAATGTACAAGATCAGTTCCTGTGCAACTCATTACACTCACAGCTGCAATGAAACTGTCCTCCCTTCACAGCTTTGTGCAGGGCATAAAAGTGAAAATATTTCTGGTCTACATAAGTAGCAGGCCATGAATATTAAACAAGCCGGTATTATTCATCCTATGGCATTGGTCTTGGATAGTCACAGCAGAACTGACCCCCCAGACAGAATGGTTGCTGCCATCTATTTTTCATTCAACACTACCTGCACTGAGAACTCACCCAGCAACTGAATTATTTGATATTTTAGTACAGAATGTAAACAGTGTAAAAACCAAAGCAACATCGGGGAACTATAAATTCTTTGCAAGTTATTTTCAGAGACCTGAGATTCATTCTTCACTTATGAGAAAACACTCGTGAAAAAAGGAAAAGCATTTCTGCAGTAGGAGACACTTGCAGTTCTGAGTAGCACCGGGGCACTGCTGGGAACACCAACATCCTGTTGTTCACGGCATCCTCTGCTCATTGTGGGGAACATGCTCTACCTGCATGGATGCAGCCAGCAGCTTTTCCTTGTGGCTGCTTGGAAGCTCAGCCCTCCAAAATTAAAGCAAATTACCTTGCTATGGCCCTCTATCTGCAGAGGGGCAGACCAGCCCTTGCCCATCCATCACCTCGCAGCTGGCCTGCAGCATGATGAAGAGCGGTGTCCTACATGTCCTGCATGTCCTGCAGGACTCCACAAGCAGCGTGTCAGAGGGGCACAGGGAAATTTCCACCATTTTGCCCATTGTGTCTCCCTGATAGCACTAATAGTTTCCAAAGGTTAAGCATTACAGGTTGTTTCATGGTCTTTACATCTTTAAGCGGCTGGTTTCCGCTCCCCCTTTTTCTTTTTCCTCCTCCCAACCAAACACGAGTCCAAACACCTGCTCCTGGGGTGGGGACAAGCTACAGCTCGGGGGCTCCACCGCTGACTGGGGTGATGCCGCAGCCACTGGAGCAGCACTCCCCATCGCTGCTCCCAGCCTCTCCACGCACATGTCGGAGCTGCTCAGCCTGGCGTGGACTGGGGTCGTCCTGGACGTATTCAGCTAGAAAAGGGGAATAGGCTGCCAAGGACTGGGGCAGACAATGCTTTTAGCGTGGCAGCTGTTTACAAGCTCTATTTACTGATAAATTTGTATTTATTTTTTTTATTAAAAAAAGGATGCTGATGCATCCCTTAGGAAATACAGAAAAGGAGTTAGCCACGACACAGGCAGCTGCTGGCGCAGGGTAGAGGGAACCGAGCCTGGAGCAGAGGCACCAACCCGCACCCTGTGCCTGGCCTCGCAACGCAGTGATGGCAGCACCGGCGCACACGGCACTGGGGGGACAAAGAAATGCAGCACCATGCTCGTGATTTTCTGACAGGGTTCCTACCCGCCTTTGTTACTGAAACTCACGTGTGGCCACACACTTTGATGCTCTCATTGGCAATGGACATTGAAGTATACACTCAGCCATAAGCAGCAGCTTCTGTGCAGGCTATTCACGCGTCTGTCAGAGCTTTCAGCTGGCTATCTGCTTATTTCACCGAGTTTTAACCTTTAAGCTCTTGGTTTTTGAAAAAGCTTTTAAAAAGCAACTCTGAGACCTAATTGGCTCCAATTTGAAGCCTTGATCCTGTAAATGAATGGCTCTAGAAATCAAACAATGTATTTTCAACAAAAACAAAATTGCCTGCTATAAAAGCAGAATGGTTTTACGATAATATTGACTTTAACATGCTGTCAAGGCAAATCTACAGCACAGATGAAAATATCCGTCCCTCTTTTAAGGTACTCCAAATCCAGCTGCTGAGAGGGGACCTTGAATGCTCATCCAAGTGCATGTTTCATGCCCACAGTAACGTGTTAATTTCATAAGTTATTTAAAATATATATCTATATTTTGAAATTTTCAACAAAGAGAAGAAAACGCACCTCGGTTGTTCTGCAAGGACCACACCGAAGCCACCTCCGCAAAAGGGAGCTGACTGCAAGCAGGCGGCACAGCGGGTGGAGGATGGTGCTGGGCATTCCCCAGGCCTGGGAGCCCCTCGGGGCCCAGCGAGCCACGAGGCCGCGTGCCTCATGGCTGCCCGCGATGGAGCCACCTCAGCTGTCTGGCAGAAGCTCTCCCTCGCAGCCCTGATTCTGCTTTGCTCGATGAAGAAGGCTGTGTGACCACAACACACTCTCAAACGCTATCCCAAAGGGTACCTGGTCCTTGCACGAATGACTGCAGCAATGACATAAAGGAGCACACAAAGAAAGAACCGGGGCCTCCCAGGGACCTCCCAGCCTTCTGGGCCAGTGGTGAGCCAAGACATGTTCTTCTCTAACTTTACACGTACAGATTGCTTGAGAGTCGTTTTTTGACAGAGGAGATCTGTATTCCCAGCTACACGGAGATTCCCTAACTCCTTTTAGAATTAGTCTGCCATCTACATCCCATATTGCTTAATATTTACCAACAGCCTTTGAGGAAAGTGAGCACTGAGAAGACGAAATTTAGATGTGACAAAAGGCATTTCCAAGTCAGGATCAGACAGGCTGCAAAAACAGCTGAGAGACCTAAACAGACTGGGTGAATGATCAACATGAGAGAAACAAAGTATGTCGTTGAAAAAAATGCAAAGTAACATGCACTGGAAGAGGAACATGCATTATTCATAGAGCCTGCAAGGTTCTGAGTTAATGGCATCACCTCCAGGTGATCTCAGATCATCAGAGCATCGGTGCATGCAGCATGATAGAGACCTCTGCTCAGTGTGCTGGGGGTAACAGAGGAGTCAGACTGCAGAAGGAATGGGATGAAGTAATAAAACAACAGAGTGCCTTCAGGTGAACCAGTGGTGCTGTTTTATGGGGAACATCACATGCGGTACAACCAGTCACCTGTTCGCACAAAATACCCTCAAAACAAAAAAGGGCGAAGTACGAGCAAATCAAGACAGTCCAGATCTAAAAAGCTCACCTGTAAAGCCAGGCTAACAGCTACAGGTTGTCCTTTTCAGAAGGGCTATGACCACAGAAGACTTGTCAGTCCACCTGGTTCTCACTTTGCCCAGGCAGCCAGCCCTGCCCCTGCCCCAGGAGAGTGTCGTGTTGTGTGCTCGATGAAATAGAAGCCATTTGTAGCTTTGGTTTATAACTAGGATGCCACTGCCGGGGCTGAAATGGGATAACAAATGGCACTAGCACACCTACCTTCAGACAGGCTGAAAGCAAGACCTTTGGAGCCAGAAGATTTCTGTCCCTTCAGCAGCGCTCAACTGCCATGTGAGCTAAGCTGGACCTGGGAGCACTACAGGGAGTTCAGGGCTGATGCGATGACTTTCAGAAGGTTATATATATATATAACCAGCTGTCAAGACAGAATACATTACTCACTGGATAATTATTTTAAAGGCAGATTTTCTTTTACTCCCTGGGACACTTAATTTCACTATATAGTTTCCAGAATGGTAGCCACTTATGGAGAAGAAGAAAGAGAATTTAATGAATTAAAGTGCACTTAAGTTATGGAAAACTAACTGAAAATCCTGTATTAATTGGACATAATTGAGAATCCAACCCTGCCACTGTTTTGATTATGAACTGCAATTTATAGGCACATATAAATTAGCAGCTACCTCCTCCTGAAGTGACCTGCTGAGAACAAATTACTTGGTCACCTAATGCCTGTTAATGTTTTCTCTGTTTTTATGGGGGAAGTATCAAGGTTTACCTCTTATTTTCCTTTCCTGTGGTTTTTGCTGCCTTAACTGGCCCCAATTTACCTTGTAATCATTCTAAAGAAATGCTAGCTCAGGGATCCCTGCTCTCCAGGACACAGCATGCATGCTCAGCATCCATTAGAACAACTCAGTTACAAAGCCCACGTCAATGAGAGAACAGGCTCCTAAACGCGTGTGCAGTACAGAAGTGGCTAGGCTTAGGAAGATTTTTTTTTTTCCAAAAAACAAAACCAAAACAACAACAACAAACCATGAAGCCAGATAAATGCAGAATCTAATTTCTGTTAGTGAATGGAGATACATATTGCTGGTAGAAATTCCTTTACCATAGCTGTGAGAGGATGAGAACACAGCTTTGTCCTTTACGGCTAAAGGCCAGGCACACAATTAATGGAATTGCACAAGCCCTGCAACGCAGCAGACCGTGCAGATTCACAGAAGAGGAGGACCACAGCACTGTAAACGGAATGACTGCAGGTACAGACAGCAAACAAGCACGCTGCAGGACGCTCAGGCTTGCAGATACACGAGGCCAAGCTTTTCTGCAGAACCCCCCAGCACAGACCTCGTGGGCTGCTCCTGCAGCGATGGCCGGCCCTGCCCAGCCCTGCCGCGCACTAGGGATACCCTTTGAGGCAGCTGAGCTCGGACTTTTGTAGGTTCCTTCCAGCCAAACCGTTTTCATTCTCCTTCACCCACAGCGGACAGACACAGCCAGGCCCGGACAAGCAGGGGGGTAGCCCCAGGCAGCCCCGTCCCAGGTGGGCTCAGCACGCCCCCCATGCACAACGTGGGGCCTCGGGTGCTGGCACCCCCATGCCATGCACCACAAGAAAAGTGGGTTCAGGCAGCTGCAGGGTGCTGGGGCTTGCAGAGGGCAGCCCGCCTCCAGGCATGCAGACAAGAGGTCGCAGAACGCCTCTGGCCTGCCAGGCGGTTCCTACTGCCATGGCACCACAAAGCTGTTACTCACAGCTTCCATGGGACTGTCCGAGCCCTGTGTTCAGTTCAGATTTACACATGCACGGAGCAGAAGCAGGTGCTGGGGACTGTTCAGGACTCATTTCTTCTGCTACCATCTAAAATTACAATGCTCCTTTCTGAGACAGAAAAAAAAAAAAAAAAAAAAAAAAAAAGACTCCTCTGTCCCTCCCCCACACACACACTCCTCAGTTACCTCTCTTCTCCCAGGAGAGAGGCTCTACCTAAGAACCTGCATTTTGAAAGAGAAATGTACTCTCTCAGTTCGAGAAGCCCCAAGTCCTCCCCTCACAGATCCACAGTGGGGTTTGACTCTCAGGGAAGCCTGGTTTTGGTGAGATTTGCACATAACTGTTGTCAGAGGTCTCCTGGATTCCTTTGAAACGGGAGCTCCCAAATCATTTTGTGTCTGGCACCAAGCGCTGTGCTGCCAAGAGAGCCCTCTGGCATGCAGACATCTCCCAGCTTCTCATGTGCATTTTAACAGCATTTGATTAAAAAGAGTTCAGGGGTACTGGGAGTTTTAAGGAGCAGGAAAAGAAGCAGAAGTGATGCTTCCCCTTGACCGCTTCCAGCAACACTGGAGATCAGAAGGCCTCTGTTTGCTGGCCGGGGCGTTTTGGGTGCGATGCTCGCTTCAGGGACCCAGCTCAGGAGCACAGGACTGCAAGGTGCAGCCTTTGCTCCTGCGGGACCCTTCCACAACCCAACCTGTGCTGCTTAGCCAAAAATGCTCTGGATGCCTGCTCATACTGTTGTCCTCAGACAGCATCGTTCCCACTTGCAATTTGCTTGGTTCACATGATAAAGCCAAAGATGGGAGGAAGAGCGCGATTTCCTCAATTCGCACTGCAAGAACAAGAGTGGGAAGCTGTGCTGTTAGCAGACAGAACCACCGAAGGACAGGCAGTACTGCAGGAGCTGCTTCACAACCCACAGAAACAATTTCACTGCCACCAGAAGTGGGAAAACGCCACCCAGGCCTTCAAGAAGTCCTGGGTGAAATACATGTACGTCAATTAGACACATCTGCCAGGGCCGAGAGAAGAAAAAATTCCGTACTGCATACAACAGCAAATGCAGCCAGCTCTCCAGGGTGCCCAGAGATGTCAAGGCGCAGCCTGGCACCTGTGGGTGCAAACCACCGCCTGCCTCATGCTTAATCCCCCCTGCTGTGAAGGGAAGCCTCTCCTGGTCAGATTTACACCGAGGAATTTCTATTTAGTTCTCAGCTTTACTCTCCAACTCCAGAGTTACATTTGTTACACACTGTATTCCATCACTTAATATATGCAAATTATTTTAAATATTTCATTCATTAAATGGCTCATTTTATTACTGAATTGCACCTTAAGCTGTTCAGAAATTTAATTCTTCTTGCACTTACTCAGTAAAGTGAAATAACCAACTTAAATGAATATTTTACAGTTTGTGCTAGACAGAACATTTGTTAGAAATTCTTTCTCTTTTGGAGTTATTCTTTTAAGTGGGCTTCAATGCATTACGCAATTTAAATCATCAAGAAGGAATATGGTTTTTTTCTTTTTAATTTTTTAATTTCTTTAAAGTTTGTTTCACTTCTAGTATGGAAGAGCCCAATAACCTACTGAGGGCCCAAACGTAAATCTGATGGAAGAAATAACAGCTAGAAAGCTATTTTCAGGGTGCCTATACACCCGAACACACCTGTGGTCCGCACGGAGTCCACCCTGCGCAGCAGCAGCGGAGGGGAGAGCTGTGCTCCGCCTGGGGCTGGGTGCCCCGAGCACCCCTGCAGGCACAGGCGGCACCAAGCCAGCCCGAAGCCAGCCGCCCGTGGGTGCTCCCCTAACCCTCCAGGCTTGCCAAGGACTCACAAGGTGTTTTTAAGTGAGCAGTGCGGACAGCTGCTGCGGCTCCATGTCTGTCCGAACCAGGCTGCAGGGAACACGTGGGAACCAGAGGCACGTGGAGAGGGAGATCACCGACTGCGGGTTTCATCTGCCCACTTACAAGAACCCCCGACATCCAGTTCAAGGAACAGCTTCTCGGCCCTTTTAAGCTAAGCGAGAGGAGGAAAGTAAAAGAATTTCAGAGCCTTTTTTTATTATTATTGCTGTAACTTATAGATAGCTTTGCTATTTAAAAATGACATAACTCCTGCAGTAGTCCATAACATGCCGTGACTCCTTTGGGAATTTAATAAACGTAATTTGAAGTGATGGGGCTCTAATGCCTGAGAATTGTCCCCTCCTGTGCATGCTATTATTATCCATACATAAGCAAGACATGTTCTTAAAGTGGAAAAAAAAAAAAAGGTGCAATTATAGGAGAGGCTGAAGTTATTTCCAGCATTACTGAAAGATAACACAGCAGCGTCCTCACTAGTTGTGACAAGGTCATTACTGTTCCTAACCAAGGGAAGATGTTCTGGCTAACAGACGAGTACAGTTTGGCAGCTCTCAGTCCTAAAGATCATAATGCAGATCATCTTCCCCAGGCATTTATACAGAATAAAATATACTCTAATTTATGTCAGAACCTGTCGCTATTTGGCAGATCCCACAGCCCAGAGGGTGGCATAATAAAAGCACACCCAGAGGCAGCCCGACAAGCCGCTACAGAGCCCATACGGCCACACGCTACTCCTCTTATTGCATCTCAAGACAAAGGCAAGTTTGCAGCCTGTACTTTTCATTAGTATTCACCAGATAGCTCCAGGGGAAAACCCTGGATGCTTCAAGCCATTTTTAACCACTGTGTAGCTGCCACAAACATATGAACTTCCAAGCTTAAGGTAGATGTAGTCAGTTCAAAATAATTATTGCGTGAACTGCATCTCTGGCATCCAAAAAAGTCCTTGGTCAGCGACCCAGGGAAATGTGCCTCCCTCTTAGGCATGAAAACATCTCCCAGGATGGAGAGGTTTACAGCCTCAGTGATGAGCAATAACAGAGCAGACACCCTTTAAGCAGGAGTTCTCATAAATCTTGTCTGGGAAAAACCTTTCAATTTCCAATGGAAATATGCAAAACAGACTCCACACTGTAAATCTTCCTTCTCGGCTCTAAGCAGATAAGTAGGACCTATTAACCTTCCATGTTATTTTCAACTTCATTATTTGAGCTGACACGACAAGAGAGAGCGGTGACGGCTCTTTTTGGCAGAGTGCATGTAAATCGCTTTCTCAAAGGAAATTACTTCTCCAGGCTGAATGTTATTAATCTAAATTCTCCGTTAGTCAAATTGTTGCCCATAATAAACACGGAACAGGTTGCGATACTCATCTCTGAGGGCATCCTGTCCCGGTGGCACATCTCCTCTGGAGGGGCTGCCCTGCGAGCACAGCCTTGGCCCATGGCTGGGACCCAGCACCACGCGATGCCCACTGCCGGCAGCACTGGGGCATGGATGGAGCTCCCGGCACGAGATGGTCCCAACCGCACTTCGTGCTGTACACACGAAGCATGGGAAGTGCTCCCAGGACCCCAGGGCTGGGCTCTCTCCCTGCTTTGGAAGCTCTGCTCCGAGATGTAGAAAGAAGGCTACGGGCAGCCGTAACCTGTGGTCTTCTCACGGCAAGCTGGAGGCCTCCTGGCCCAGACACCTGCAAGGTGACCGAGACCACCATTCGCTGGCTTTTGTCCAGCCTTTTCTCCCGAGTCTCCATGAGGTTGTGGGGATCTTTGTTCTGGAGTCTGCCACTGCCGAACCACTCTCTCCACTTGGGACATTTCTCTTCGTAACTCACTTACGTCTCCTCTGCTGCACATTAAGCCGATTATTTTTCATTTGATCCCTGGCATACACAGAAAATCACTCCTCGTGTTCTCTTTATAGCAACTTTTTTAGCTCTGGGAGATTTATCACGTTACGTTAAGCCTCAGGTAATCCTTGGTGCAGCCTTGTGCTGCTGGCACAACCTGTGGTGAGGGCCCCAGCACCAGCCCAACATGGCCACAGCACCCTGTGAGGGAGGCCCCGTCCTAGCCTACAGCCAAGCCCTACCAGGAAAGCACCTTTCTGGGAGCACGAGCAATTTCTCCCTCCTTGTTGAGTTCCCAAGGGGTCGGATGGGACATGGCCAGGCTGAGGAAGAGGAAGCAGCATGCCGTGGTGCAGGACGGCTCCTCCCCAGTCACATCTCATTTGCGTGGGCTTCTGCATCATAGGTAAAGCAGCAGAATTTCTGGACTTGACAAGTTTATGCTCTTTCCAGTGCACAAACAACAGCATCCTCCTCAAGTAACTAAAATCCTGAAATTCAGGCAGTAACAGGTCAAAGATAATAAAGAATCTGAACTTTTCCAGAGATACAGCGAGAAAATAGAAATTTTGCATCTTAAATTATTTGGGGAATTATAGATTAAGGCGAGTTTTATTTGCACAATATACCTTCTTTTTATTGAGAATCAGCTTATCGCCAATAAAGATTTTCACTAAAAATACTCACAGAACATCTGCTTTTTTTCCTTCCATAAAAAACACGCAGTCCTTTCTGCTTGAACATAACCATACTGCGGGCACAGCATCGTGTGTCTTGGTGGCCTCAAGCACAGAGGGGCCACATCCAGCCCTAAAGGGACCCATGGGTGTGCTTGGCACCTCTCCGAACCAGTCTCCACAGAACCTGCACATGCACAGACATATTTTGCTACAGATATGTCTGCTAAATCCCGCTGGAAGTATTTACGTTAAATTGACACTCATTTCAAACTGCTTTTTTCTCTCTCCTCCTAACAATAGGCTCCATCAAGCCTCCGTCTCTTGCAGAGACTGAGGAACGCTGTTGTTTCTTCTGGGCTTTTCCAGGGTAATTGCACAGCCTTCAGAATCTATTCTGGGAGCTGTAGGTCATTAAATGAGTTTCCATCTGTGTCTCCACCACCTAAGAACTATTACTTTGTACAATACTTGGCTTTTCATTGTGTTCGAGTCAGACTGTTAATTTGCAGCGCATAGCACGGGAAGGACGGTTTCGATGTGAGCCGTTCGGCGCTTAGAAGCCAAGTTCTCCCTGAGGCGCAGGCAGCGGTCGTGCCCACGCCAGGAGCGGTGCAGCAGGGCTGCCGCCGCCAGGCTGCTCCCCAAAAGCTGCTGGCCCATGAGGGCGGCTGCCACCGTGCCTCATCCTCGTGCCACCGGCACTGGGCAGCACTGGGCACCGTCCGCTGAGTGGGACGAGGTTGCCACAGCCCTGGTTCCTCTCTCTCACCCTCCTTCAGCTAATCCATGTTGCAGACTGTTTTCCTCCCTTGCGGGCACCGATGGGCTGAGTCGCCTCCTGGCTGTTCCTCTGCGCCCCGCAGGAAGCTCTCAGGGCTCTGTCAAAGATCTAGGCTGTGTCCAGAGTCGCACCGCGACCGGGCACCCTAAGGCGCCTCACCGAAAGGCAGTGCACAGAAGCCCAACAAGACAAGCACCTCCACACCCTGGCTGCGCAGAGGAGGTCAGGGCTTCCCCTGCAGCCACCAGATGTGAGATCCGATGAAACCCCGGGTCAGCCCTTGTCAGAGGCGGGTGCAAGGCACCTGACTGAGGCACATGGATGAGATCCATGTGACACAGAACCTCCTCCTCTCATATCAGCATGCAAAGAACACTGCACCCTGCAATGGATCCTCAAGGTCTTTCACCCATCTCACATGAACTATGCCACTTTCAGACAGGAGTTTTAAAAACAGCAAAAAACCCTTGAGCTTCTCTATGCAAGCCAGTGACTATGTTCTAATCCCAAACTGTCACAAGGGGAAAAAAAACGCCTATCGAAACCCAAGAGCTGTGGTT
Source organism: Oxyura jamaicensis (assembly GCF_011077185.1). NCBI lineage: Eukaryota > Metazoa > Chordata > Aves > Anseriformes > Anatidae > Oxyura > Oxyura jamaicensis. The sequence continues at coordinate 513,000 of NC_048913.1, forward strand.
TTGACCAAGGACACCGCAGTCACAAGTAACGGCCTTGGCCTCTCCAAGCTGCTGACACCAGTTCACAGTGGTCAGTACAGTGAATGCAAGAGGCTTCCCATGGAACAAGCTAACCGTGGCAATGCCCTGCTTGGCTCCTGCTGCTCTTAGCGAGTAATGCAGTGTCTTTCCGTGCCCTAAACGAAAGGCAGTATTTGAAGCAGAAAGAGTTAATCCTCCAGCAGCCGTAGGTTAGGGGAGATTAAGCTTTGGCACATACAGAGGTATAGAGTATATTCAGAGCATTATAAATCCACTGGTAAAGAAAGCCCTTTTCCTCATTTGTTAGTCAGCGAAGTGTGAAAATGTTAATGAAGGGAGCTATAATCTATGAGAATTTCACTATTAAAATTTAGTTCACGTCTGACGGCTTCTGCTTACGCGCAGCCCATTGTACATCAATCCTTCCACTGTGCTACTAATAATAGACATAATTGCCTTACTCTGTCTAGCCACCTTCACCCGGCAACGCTCAGATTTGCTGGAACTGTTATTGTAGAAATTATTTTCATTCTATTAACTTGAAGTTTTATTACATGTATTCCTAAAAGAAAATAAATGCAGGGAGATTTTAAGTGCATAGCTACTCCCCTGCACAAGTATTTTTTAAACAAAGCACAATGACGACAAGCACTGGAGTAAGGCAATGTAACAGCACCTTCCTTCCCCTGCACCAGGCTCATCACGGGCTGCACAAGGCCGCCTTGCTCCCGGCCGCGGCGGGTCTGCAGGGGTTCCCGCGGTGCTGCCGGCACTGCTACGGGCCAGCCGCCGAGCTCCCGGGGATGCCGACAGGAACCCTTCCATCACGTGCTGCGGCTAGCTGGAATGCTCTGAAGGCACTATTAACTGAACTAACGCATTGTCACACATTTTCTGTTCACAGATCTAACGTTTCTTTTGATTCATTAATGGGCTCTGATTTTACATACGCTAATATTTGGGCTTGTGTAAACATCAACTCCTACAAACAGCTTTTTCCTTACCGTTCAGAGACGTGAACCTTCACGGCTCTACCACGGGCCGGAGCACCAGGCATCCTACCAAGGAGGATACCAAGCAACCGACGCAGACCAGCATGCCATGGAAACTAAGCCACAAAGGTCAACTCCTAAACTGGAAAATAAGATTCTTATTTTTTTAAGAATTCAGCTTCTCTTGAGTATTGTTTTAATGCCCTTCAATCCATCAACCATCCCAGACCAGTCCTTAGTTACCTGAAAGTGGCTGGCATATTTATGAGAGCTAACCACAGCGAAGTTGCATTTCTATCATGATACACGGATAGGCACAGTCCCCTCGTGGCTCTTTGTTGTGCAGAAATTTCTTCTTAGGGACTAATTTCCAGATCAGAAGACAGACAATTTTGCTTTCTCCGAGCCCCTTGAATACTTCCTACAGGTACAGAAATGCAGTGGTGGAAAGCAGCACAGATGGGCTGGTGTGCCCACTTGGACCAACGCTCACCTTTGGGCCACGGAGCCAGGACACGCAACAGAAGACACCGGCACCCGCGCCCCATGGTGCGTTGAGCAGCGAGCCCAGGGGCGTGGGGGCTGCACTCCTTCTGACCACGGCTGAGCTCCGAGGGATGTCAGAGCTACCCGCGTCAACACTGAGCTCTCCGCCCTGGGTCATGGCCATTAATTTATAGCTGCGTACATCCCTGCCTGCGTACCACTAGGGAAACCTTCCCCTTACACGTTGCTTCACATCTGGAGTAAGTAAATGCAACTTGCCATTTTGCAGTTATTCTGGCAGCTGTAAAGGAGTACATTCACACACCCAACCGCTGCCTAGGGCTTGCCGTCAGGGCACGCCAAACGTTGGGCTGGGGGCACAACTTCGTCACTTCGGTGGAAATCTCTGCTGACCCCCAACAAGCCGCTGGGTCTGTTTGTCTGAAAGCAGCCTCCGGCCGTTGGTGTTCAAGGCCTGGGATTCAGAGAGGAGACTGAGAGGGGCAGGCAGCACCGAGACACCTCGTGTCACAGCAGGACAAACGCCCAGTGCCACTGCTGCCAAGTGCTTTGGAGGCCAAATGTTCCAGGAAACCTTGCCTAAAGGGAAGTGCACCAAAACGCATCCACTTTGAAACACGGAAACCAACAGATGACATTTTCACACTCGAGGCTCGAGCCAGTGGGAGCTCCTGCAGGATGAGCGCTCCTGGGTGCTGAGCCTGCAGTACCCGTGGGATGTGAGGGGGACGCTGCCTGCCCAGTGCCACATTTCCCCGCGCAGGTTCCCCCACCGGAGCCACTTGGCAGCGCCCCAGCGATGCTAAGGCAGGACAGGAGAACAGCGCAGCCCTGCAAGGACCAACAGCGCAGCTCTTGCTTCCTCCGCATCCCCCTTGGCGAGCCATCTATCCACCAGCTCTGCTTCCCAGCTCAGCACTCACCTGCAGATTTACAAAAGCTCCCCAGAGCTTCCCCCTAGTATTTTGCCATCCTTTTTTCTGTCTCTGCTGCTTTGCATTACACTTCTTCCAGGGAAGACTGATAACTTTTGAGGTGTTGCTGATAATAAATGCGTTATTCTCCAGCCATAAGCACTGGCGCACAATGAACACGCGGGTAGGAGCTGCTGAGCAATGCGCAGCACAGTGTCTGCTGCAGGGATGAGGATGCTATCCTAATGCAATTTGCAGTCAAAGCAGAAATGTATCATTGTAGTAAATGGGAGAGAAACAGCAGCAGCAATCTGTCAGCAGCAGCCCCAGACAGAAGATGTGCATCTCTCTTTTGGCAGAGAATCGAGGGAAAAAGAACATACAATAAAATGAAGGCATGCTCTCCAAAAATTACTTCACTACCACAGCCGTGTGATTTTTAATTTTCCTCTAATTTCAGGACTGCAGCACTGATATAAAAATTCCTATAAGTGTTTTAGGGAGATGGTAATGGTCCTATACTAAAATAATTCAACCAACACTATAATTTTAGTACCACTATCAAAATGAAATAATGGCTGTTTACTATGTTACACCTTTCAAATGACCTTCATTTGAATACAAATTGTGGCTTGAAATTCTAAAAGCTGCTCTATTTCAGGAGGCAGCAAATTGAGGATGTTTACCCAGGGTTTACTCTTCCAGTAGATTTCTCAATATAACCACACAGCCTGAATGTTTTTTTCCTCCAAAGCTGCTGGAGACCACCTTAAAGAACCAGAGCGGATCCAAGCAGGAGCCCAAGCAATGTCGGGTACAAGGGGCCATAAAGCCCTGCACCGAGGAGCCCGATCAAGTCCTGTGCCGCCCCAGGCACCCAGGCTGGGGAGGGCGCTGCAGAACGACCCACAGCCCTCGCTCCTCTTCACACACAAGCAAAATCATGCTCTCCATTTATCTGGAAATACGACACAAACGGTAAGCCCCCTGCGCCCTGTGCCCCCTCGCCCAGGATGACGCATGAGGGGTATTTTGCTAGCCACCACGCTGCCCGGTGGGAGGGGAAGGCAGGCAGGCCCCATGCCAGCCCGCGGCAGAGGAAACCGGGCCAGGACCAGCAGGACCCCGGCACCTACCGCAGCAGAAGGCAAGCGCAGCACAGCACAGCTCAGTGAGCAGCCTCTGGCTCGAGGTCATTGTCATCCTCCTCCTCCTCCTCATCCTCGCCACCGAGGAGCGCGGTGCTGCCCCAGCTGGCAGAAGCTGGCTCCAAGACCACTGGGACTTGTGCGGAACGGTTGATCAAGGGTAAGGAAATGCCTTGGCCCCGCAGTTCTTCCTTCCGTGGGTTCACCTCCGTCTGACCGCCACAGGCTCTCCTGCCCATCTGGGGGGCTCCTGTACAAGGGCAGGCAGCCCTTCAAGGAGCTCGCTGGTACTGGCGCACGGGGCTGCGTGCAGCACGGCACCATGCGTGTGGGGGATGCGCTGGGCTGTCTGCACGAGAGGAGGCAAATAACAACAGCAACCAAGGGCAGTTCTCCGTCAGCAAGCCCCTGGGAGGCGTGCCAGGGTGCACAAGTTTGCAGATGACCCCCAGTGAAGAACAGGGTGCCCAGCTGCAGGGCTGGGAGCCGGCTGCTGACGCCCGTTCCTGGGGATGGGGCTGCTCCTGGCTGTGTGCGGCGAGGTCCTGCAGCACAGCACTCGCCACGAGCCACGGAAGATTCTTGCGTGTTTTGAAGCACACACAAGAGCAGAGTTTATTACAGGGAAGAAAAACCCTGAGCTTGACCTGTTCCCCCAGCTCCGGGAGGAAAGTAACCCAGATGTTCGGCAGCCCAAGGTGTTTTATTTTTTTTGTGGCTCTTTGCCTGTAAGAACCCTGCAGAGGGGGGAGTCACCCTAACAGCAACTAGCTATGTAAAACACTCACTAAGGGTCTAATAATAAGCAGTGTCTTTTCAATTAACCATAAAGTAAAATTACCCGAGTCACTGTGCTCACAAGCATTAAAGATACTACAATTCCTCTAGAAACCCCTTTGAAAAGGAAAATTCTTCTACAATTTTTCTGACATCCCATTGTCATTTCTAATTAAAGTTGCATTAAAAGCCGTGAGAGGATGGCACACATTGTACCTTTATTACCTTTCATAGCTGGAGTGCTACAAAGGGAAAATTTCCACACTCCAAAAATACAGAACATCTGTAAATACTCCCACTCTAAGACACCCACACGTAATTACTCACAGAGTGAGGGGGAGGAAGAAAAACCCACAGCTGTGCCTCCCCTCCCAGCAGATGCTTTTACCACCCCTTCATCACCTCCAGGGCATCCGCTCGCCCCCGCTGGGGGTCCCTGGGCACCGAGCTGCTAGGCTGGAGGGAAAGGGGGACACTCACACCTTTGGGAAGGAAGATGCATATAGGGGATGCAAATTGATAGGTACAGTAAATCAAAGTTGGTTTGGTTTGTTTCTAATTCTCCTCTGTGCACAAAGGCTGCTGCAGGAAAAGCCCTGGCTTGGCTGGAGGGCAAGGGCAGCGTGTGGTGCAGGAGGGAGGACAGCCCAGGACCCAAGCGAGGGCACTTCTGTGTTTGGCAACAGCCGCTGGTGCTGACCTCTGCCACGTTTTGGGGTGAATGCAAGGGAAATCCCAGCCTCCCCCGGCGCACTCCTGCCAAACCGTGATGCAGCAAAATGCAGAAGCAGCAACAACAGCAACATGCCTGCAGCCTGGGGCTAGGCTTGGAGCTCATCAGTGTCGCTGGGGTGGGCCTGTTCGATTTTTTTGTACATCTGGAATGAGAAGCTCGTTACTAACAATAACACAGATCCCAGATACTGTGAATTAACAGAGCTTTAATAGTTACATGCTTACAGTGTGGAAATGACACCCTCACAACGGCACTAACTTCCGTCTGTGTTAATGACAAAATCGCTAGCCCGCTGCACGTTGCACGCCCGGTGTATGCCTGTCTCCTCCATGGCGAGCACCAGTGGGAAGCAGCACACCTCTTCCTCCTGCCAACTGCTGCGTGGCCACCTACAGCAACAAGAACGCCTCCAACCTGCAGCGGGCACCAGCAAGCTCCTCCTGGAGCTCTGCTGGCAGAAACATCGACTGCATGGCTCCGCAAACCTCCTCGAGGCACGGATGGAGCAGAGGCTTCACACAGGGTGAGCTCCCTGTCCCTGCTGAGCATCTTCAGGAGCAGCTCCAGGAGCACCCACAAGCTGTGCCGCGTGCCCCCGGATCTGCCCTGTCTCCAGAGGCCATGTCCTGCTGCCCATACAGTCCCCTGGGGGAAAAGCTTTGCCAAGGCATCTCCAGCACGCACACTGGCAGGTAACACTGTCAACTGCTCTGACTCTGCCCTTCGCTGCTTGTTCTGTTTGAGTAAGAGAGGTCAAGGCTTTGCTTTACCAGGCACTCCAACTCTCATTTGTGACTGCAGTGAAAACTCTGCTCTAATCAAAGCAGAGTGGGGGACGCATCTCACCAGGGCAGGGCTGCTCCCCACCAGGGGAAGCACTGCCCAAAGACCCTGTTAGGGTGCTGGTGTCTGTGCCTGGCCTTGGGGAAGGTCGCCTCCAGGACAGCTCTGCCTTAATTGTGACAGTCATTTACTCACCCATCTACAGGATGAGGTGAGAGCAAAGCAGCTACAGACGTAGCAGGAGATCCTGAAATAATGCAGTTCTCCTTCACAGTGACATTGTTGAGAAATAAATGTGCTTTAAACAATAGGTGTTGTATAAAGCATCTGAAAACAAGACAAATTAGTCATTAAAAATTAATTTTAGAAAATTACAGTCTTGTTAATAGACACTGTTACAGCCTCGCACGTTCCTTTTTGGGCAGGAGGAGGGAGGAAGGGGATTTAAAACACATTTTATTGTATTTCATCAAAAATTGAAGAGATGGAGATAAATGTCTTTGGAAGCCTGTGTTTCTGCATTGCACAAATTCACAGCCCAAGTATATTTGCATTTGCAATTCACACTTGCAAGGAGGAAAAGCCATTATATGGAGTGATTTTCTCATCACAAGCCTTCCTCCCCTCTCTCCCCCACCATCTCTCCGTTTCCTGCATTTTAGTATTGTTTGACGTCACTTTGCATGGTGTGCACGTCTGGAAGCCTTGGTGCAGGCAGCGCTCCCACGTGCCTCCCCACACCGACTCCTGCTTTTTGCTGAGCCCAGGCCACGGCGCTCCCACGGGCAGCACCCACCCCCAGGCGGCCGGGCCACCCTCAGTGCCCCCAGCTCGCACCGGCTGCGACAGCAGCGAGACCAGCCACGGGCTGAGGAGCAGAGCCTGTGCCTCTGAGCAACTTCACTGCAGGGGGGATGAAACAAATGAAGGTTTTTACACCAACCCCAACCAGGTGGGGGCGGCACTATGGTAACTTCCCATTCTATACTCTGTGCTGTCCTCCTTGCATGCCCTCTGATGCATTAGGAACTCGCTTGGCTCAGTTTTATCACTCCACTGGGCACGTTCAAGCGGCAAGGGAGGTCACCTCTCTGCCTGCTGTGAGCTTGCTGCGCACCCCGGTGCCGCTGCGGGGCCCAGTGGGAGCCAGGCTCTCCTCCTGGCGGAGGGCGCGCGGTGACCGCTCCGCAGGGCCCCTCGGGACAGGGCCAAAGTGCTCCTGTGCAGAACAGGGCCGGCACTACGGCCGGACGGACGTGGATTTCTCCTCCTTGCACTAAAGCCCCTACAACAAAACCACTTGCACAATGCACTGAAGGATCGCTGACATTATTTTCACGTTCTCAACAGCAAGGACTACAGCAAAATACTCAAGGTCAAGAGACCAGCATGGTTCTAGGCAATCTGTACCTCTTAAAACAGTGACAAATATGTTATTTAATTTTAATGAGCTTTTTTGCATCTCAAATCTAATTACAGCATTATCAAGTACTGCTCTGAACTGCAGGTGGCTTCTCATTACTTGTGGTAGGGCTGTCACAAGCATTTTTCATGAATACTAAAAACTGCTTCATTTTACTACACGTTTGAAACTTCCAGCCACAGGTCTCCCGCTCTGCATTTAGGGGTTAGTAACACTGCAGCGACGTTTCACAATCCAGCAACGCTCCCACACCCACCTCTGGAGGAACAACAAGCCAACACCGCACACCTTGAGCGTTTTGTTCCAAGTCCCCGTTTTTTAGCCTGTTGCTCCCCTGCAGGATTTCCATTCCCTGCAGCTCGTGGAGCCCCTGCCCGATCCCCACCGCTGCCCCGCACAAGGGCGCTGCTGTTGCATGAGGTTCTCCTGCCTCACGGCTGCTCCCCCTGATGCCAGCACCACCCTGTGCTCCACAGCAATGTGAGAATGTCCTGTGAAGCGAGACAAGAAAACCACTCTCTTCCAGGTCACTTCTAATCTTCACTTCCAGTTTAACATTTTTTAAAGTTGTTATTAAAAGCACAATGTTTCAAGGTGAGAAAGTGCTCCAGTGTCAAACGTGCTTTGGCAAGACCAAAATATTTCATTTTTCCTCTTAACCTTTATGAAAAACAGATTTTCCTTATGGTTTCTGGCCAATTCTTTTGACCACCTCTACTGATTGCTGCTTCCTCCATATGCTGCAAATCTGCTGGAATTGATGGTTAAAAGCTCCTGTTTAGCAACCATCAGGAAACAGCTGAGAATTAAATGTTTAGTCCTCCTGGAAAACCTTTTCTGAGTTGTTTGGTGAACAAAGGCTCCATGCAAATGAAAATGAAGCCCCAGTAGTAACTTCACCTCTGACAAAGCGTGAAATTGCAGAGGAAAACATTCAGGAAACCCTTGAGATGCAGCCCGCGGCAGGCCCAGCCCCACGCCGCATACGTGAAGTGCCTCGCTCAGGGAGATGTTTATTGCAGTTTTAAAACTTTTATAAAAAAAATAAGAACTACAGTCACTCCCACACAGAACACTGTTACTGAAATTGCTCAGGGATTCCCCTGTGCTTTTGGCTCAGCCCCGCGGCAGTCGCTGCTGGGAACAGCACGCAGCAAGGACGGGAGCAGGGCACAGCCAAAGCCGGCGCTAACACAGCGCAGGGGGCACCACGGTGCTGGCCACAGCAGGGGTCAGAACAGCCCCAGAACAGATGAGGAAAAGCCTCAAAACCACCAAAAACAGCAGCTCTTCTGCTTCACTGACTCCAGGATGGATAGCTATTGTCCGCCTGGCCTGACCCCTCGGTGATGCCAGAAGCCAGCCCACGTGCAGTCTCTGCACTACCCACAGTTGGTGCCGCGCTCAGCACTTGAGGGCATTTCTCTGCGCTGTGCTCCTCCTCTGCCCGCGCTCCGAAGTGCCCGGGTGGGCCTCCGCAGGCAAAGACGCAGGCGGCAGGCGCTGCTGACGGGGCACCCCTGCTGCCGGAGCCCCGGGAAGGCTGGGGCAGGGACTCCCACAGCTCATCGCACGGATGCGTGAAGGAGGGAGCAGCTCCCAGGAACACCCCACGAGGAGGCCGGGGCACAGCTGACCGGAGCCGCCCCAGCCAGCGGCACAGCCCGCGGGCGCCAGCCCCTTGGAGGGCCACAGGAGCACCACGTCATCCTGCTCCCTGCACAGGCTGCGCTGCCACCAGCGTTAATGCCCTCTCCAAGTGATAAATAATACAAATGCAATAATAGAAATAATTAATTAACATGAACACAAGAAAATTTGTTCCCAAGAATGAATCTTGACACAACCACTAATAAGTCTTGAGGCTTCCTTCCCCGGACGGGCTCCGGTGGGAACACGCTGCACCGGGCCAGAGCTCGCGCAGCCGCAGGGAGCCCCGTGCCCAGGAAGCTGCTTCGGCTCCGCTGGGCGAACATGCACACGTGTGAGCTGATGGCTATTACTGCTCGGCGCCTTCACCCTGCCCACTTCGCATCCTTTTCATGACTCCTGACAAAAAGCATGAGACTGCCCAGGTTTTTAATTGACTTTTCGGGTGGGCGGGCGGTACATATTTTGTGGATATAAAGAGGAACTTGTAATTTCCTCTGACAGTACGCTCACCTCTGCTTGTTGGTCTTTGTGCAGAAGTTAATTCTGCTTTTCTGGTTACTGTTTTTACGCACACTTAATTGTTGTGCTGCGTCAGCTGCAGTGAAGCTCACAGCAGGGTGTTTCTGCTCTAAGCGTACGCTCGCATTAGTGGCTTATTGGGTGATATGACAGCGATATTCTAGAGTTAATTACTCCGTACAGCACCACAAAGACCCTGCTGTTACCGGTGAGAGCCATCCCCAGAACCCTCCTCACTTCTTGTAGACGGTCACCTGCCATTCTAAATTTCTGCAAGCATCACAAAACATACGTACACGCCACAGAAAAGCTCGGGGCACATCTGAAGCAGCAGCACTGTTATTCTCACCTCGATACCTGGAAGGCAATGGGGAAGCACTGCTGAGGGGGAATCGCAGGCCATAGCCACAGCCCCCACAGCACCCAGGGCTCACGCTGCACCCCAGGGTGCGAAGCTGCTCCGCTGCCGCCTTCCCATGGGGCAGCGCCTTGCGGGGGCCGAGCAGAGCCTCGTGCTTTCAGAGGCAGCAGGGCATGCTGAACACAGTGAACAGCGGATCCCACATCCAGCAGGTGGGGATAAACGCAGCAGCCCCATGCCCGCGGCTCCTCGACCCCTGGACCCACAGCAGCCCCGCAACTGCTGAGCCACAAGGACAGGGCGGGCAGCAGAACAAAGCCAGAGCAGGGTCTGGCTCCCCCGGAGCTTCCTTGTCAATACATACTTTCCTATTAACATGGGGATTTGTTTTTAAAGGGCTCTGTGGAAAGCACTGTGGGTTGCAGACAACAGCAGTGAATTATGCAACAGCCCGCATACATTATGTGTTCCTACATTCCCGGTAATGAAAAACAACATTTTCTACCTTGGCAATTTCCACAGACACGACACTTCTGTTATCTAGGAGTTACAGAGCATATATTAATCCACACGTTACTGCTCCCAACACAGGTGACCAGCATCCTACAGCAAAGTTTGAAGCCCCAATGCCAACGAAACACATTCCACTTCCCCTTGGGAGTATTTTTTTGCCCCCAGACAGCCCAAGCAGCAGGAACACTGCTCCAGCGAGCATGCAGGACCAGCAGGCTCTGCCCCATGGAGGTGCTCCAGCAAAGCCAGCTCAGGGGACTGCAGGGTGATTCAGGCTGCCTGCAACCCAGCCCCATCACTGCCCCCTTCCCAGGGGCCTGCTGCCCCCCTGGACTGAGCCCAGCAGGGCAGTGACGGCCGGATCCTGCCCCTGCAGGAAGGTGTTCTGTCCCCCGGGCAGTGCAAAGATGGGGGAGACTTTGGGGCCAGAGCCCACACTTCTCAGAACAAAGATTTGTGTTAGGAGGGAGCTGGAGGCCCCATCGGCAAGCAATGCACAGAGCTCCTTAACTGGGGCAAACAAGAGCTGGCTAGAAGCCCCAGCAGCTAAAAGTACACAGCCTGCTTTGGGACCACCGAGGGAGCCGGTGCCCCTGTGCCCCAGCCTAGGAGGCTCACCCAGTGTCTCCTGCCTGCTGTGCCCCCCCGGCCCTTGTGGCCAGGCAGCTGCTGTGCCCCCCAGCACGCTGCTGCGCGAGGCAGGGTGGCTGCTGCTCAGGCTCCTTGTGCCACGGGCAGCTCGGCAGCACCGTGCACCCTTTGTGACGTTGAGCTGAGCTGTTTGACTTCCACAAACACACACCAACACAGGCCATGTAGCACCTGCAAAGCATACTGCACATATTAAATGTACTAAAGGTCCCCATACAGCGTGTGGCTTTGTATTACAACATAAAATGCTTAATAAAAATTAACGCAGGAGGAACGCATAGCTACCTGCGCTTGGAAAGGGGCCTCGTTAGCACCTGCTGCTGCTGCAGCTCCTCCAGAAAAGCTCCTAACAACCTTCCGCTTCCCCCAACCTTCATGCGAACCGTGATTCCGGTTGAGAAACGTCTCTCCCCTCTAAGGACTGTAGCCAATGATTGCCACATGATTGCTTGATTAGATTTGCCTGCACACCACAGCAGTTGCCCTTGCCCCACCACCAAGCTGCTCCCTGCCAGCTGGGTGCTTGTTCAGCCGCCCGCAGCAGAGCCCCACAGCCGGGGTCACCACACCGCCGCCTCCTTCCTCGGTGCCTCCCAGGCACGGTGCCCCCAGCCCCGCAGGCGCTGAGGGGCGAGGGGTGCCAGGGCCCCTCCAGCAGCGCGGCAGTGCCACAAAGGGCACGGGCAGCCCCGGGTTTGCTGCTCCAGAGGGACGGGAGGAGAGGGAGCTGCTGTCCCAAGGGGCTTGGCAGAAGGATGTGCACAGCTGGGGCTGGGCACCTCGCGATAGCGCGCTGCGTCTGTTCTGATTGTAACCGGTTCTTAGTGTATGCTGTATCACTTTGGACTACCATTACACGTGCCAGTTTGCACTGAGATTTATGGAGATTGTGCCAGAACTGCTAAAACAGGGAATTACCAGATCTTGTGAAAGGCTATCCCCAGAAGCAGGAACTCTTTATCACCCTGGCTTGAAAGCCTTCTGCTTGCAAATGTCCCCCTAAGGGCTGGGAGAGGAAAAACCATTCTGAAAGCTGAGGTTCGGGAGGATGCCACGGCCCCAAAGGACAGGTCTCTGGGCAACTGAGCAATAAAATCACATCCTGCCGCAGCAGGGCTGTTGAGCGCTTCCCAGAAACACCCCCGGCTGTGCCTGGCGCATCGGGAAGCGTGCCCCGGGCAGAGGCTGCTCCCACGCCAGGGAACGGAATTGGTTGGGCTCAGGGAGGGTGAGTGCTCCTTACAAAGCTAGAAGTTTCTGTGAAGTCAAATGGATGAGGCAATTAACGCAAGTGAACGTAGTACAGATCCACATTTGCTCAGCTGCTCCTCAGAAGAGTCCACCACTTTCCTTCTCCCACAAGTCAATTTACTCAGGGAGATCAGGCTCCTCTCCAGATAAGCACACTGACTTTAAAATAAAGTGTGTGCCAACAGCTGCAGCACCGAGACTGAAGCAGACAGAGATGTGGCACTGAATGATAATTAAATACATTTTCATCATCTGTCATTTTTTACTGCAGGTGCTGGTGTAATAAATCTGAGCTTGACTCTTTTGTCAGCTGGCAGCGAACACATTTTAACGTGAAATCTCAGGGGATGAATTAAGAGTCACTTGGCCTTGTGCAGGAGGGAGGATTCTACCTGTAACATGCCAAGTGGGTAACTTATACCTGATTGCTTTCATAATACTTTTATTATTTTGATGATACACGCCTGATGTAGTGTTTCAATGCACTCCTACAGGCTAACGAACGCAAACATCCCCATCCGCCTTCTCAGGTACACCGCGTTCTTCCCCACCCGTGCCGTGGATCAGCACCTCCACTTCCCCTCGTTTCCCTCACGCCCAGGTGTGCTTAGGAGCAGCCCCGCAGGGCCATGCAGCTGCCGCCCCGCGCCCCCGCTGCTCCGGTGCCGGCCGCCAGCGCTCGGGGAGGTGCTGTGGCACGGCGCTGGTAGGGGCAGCAGCGGCCACCGCAGGCAGGCTGGCACTGCTCCCCGTGCTGGGACGGGGCCTGGAAACATCTCAGCTTTTGGCTCTGGCACTGCACTTGGGCTGACAATGCTGTGTCATTTCCAGATATTTTTGAAGCACACACAACACCGTGTGAGATTAGCGGGCACACTAATTAAAAACTACAGACCCAAAATACTCTCACGCAGCTAGCTCAGTTCTTAGGCTTCTACATGCTTCATCCCAAATAACCGCGAGGCTTCCCCAAGAACGTTTACTTGAGATCACTTCAAAGCAGTGCTAGGCAGCAGAGAGCAGAGCTGAGACAAATTTAAATTTCGGACAGAGCTGAGTGACAACAGTGGCTTAAGCAAATGCCAACTTGCAGAAAGCGTGTTTCAGGAGGGAGCAGGCGCTAAAGCAGGCAAGGCACAGGCACAGCTCAACCTGCAGCAGGACAGAGGCAGGCGGTCCTGAGGCCCCAGGCACACCCAGCAGGCTCCCCCCCAGGGACACGCACATCCCCGGGGCTTGCTGAACTGCTCCACACGCCTAGAGCTGGTGAAGCAGAACCCCAAGGAACCCCACCTGTACTGCAAGACCCTACCCAAGCCACCTCCCCCTGCCACTAGAGCTTTAGCCCAGGGCTGAAACGAGGCGGTGCTGACTTGGTAACAAGGAGAACAAAAGGAAGAATGGGCCAAAAGAAGAAAACCTTGGATGCAACAGCCAGAAACACCAGGCAGTTCTGAGCAGAGTCTAAATGGCAGAGCCACAGCTCCCATCCCACCCACATGGTCACCCTTTGTGCAGGACGCGGGCCCAGCAAGCTGCATCTCTACCTTCTAAAATGCCGCATTTTCCCCCGTGTTAAAGAACTGATGTGGTTTGTGCCTCAGCCAAGAACCATTACAGATACACAGTGAAATTTTGTGAGTAAACAAATCTGAGTGGCCTCTAGAGCTTTCACTTCTGGTCAGAGGGCAATTCGCCCGCTGGGAAGCCTGCATGTGGCAGCATCCCTCCTGAGCACAAGGGGCTGCTCTCATTCAGGGCGCTCTTAGAAAATCACCCCCCATTGCAGCTGTATTAAGCTTTAAGATTTTGGTCAAAGAGAACAAAGTCAATGGAAAAAGGCAAACACACAGAATTTGCAAATTAATTTAATTAGAGCAACCACAACTCAGAAAATTAAACATTTAAGTTAATATGCCTGTAAATCAAGTGCACAGTGAATTAGCAGCTTTGTTTCCCTGAAGATACGCAGAGATTGTTCATAACTCCTCTCATTGAGAACAGCAAAGGGGGAAGTCTCGTATGAACTCTTCCTTCTTCTTTGCTGGACACCGCTCCTGGCATCTCGTACCTCACCTTGATCATTTTTATTGATCCTCTTTCCTGGGAAGTATAAGCATCTCATCCAAAGGGTACTTGCAGATTTAAGTCCAAGTTGTGCTTTTGTTTCCATGTGTGAATGATGAGAAATAAATTAAGATTATCCCTGCAGGGCACCAGAGCACCTACATGATTCTGCAGATAACCTGGGAGGGGCGAGTACCCACGTCGACCTCCTGGGGGATCCCGAGCTCATCTCCAGCGATCGCTGCCCAGGCCGGAACCTGCTGCACCCCCGGGCACTGCTCCTTTGCTGCCCTGTGCCTTGCCCCGACCCACAGCCCTTGCCTGGGGCCCTGCTGCGTCCCGGGGAGAGGTGGCCACAGCCCAGCAGCTGCCACCCAGAGTGTGCAGAGGGATGCTGGTTCGGTGACCCCCAGGACGGCAGAGGCTGCGGCTCCCCAGGCCAGCAGCAGCACCGAGCGTGTTGGATAACCCCTGCCGCGAGGAACAACCGCGGACCATCAGCGTGCGCCTCGGGGTGCCCGCGGGCAGGACTGACGCCTGATGAAGTGCTGCCTACACTAAGAGAAAAGCCAGTTCTGCAGTAGGCGCTGGAACATCCACACACACCAGAAGACAGGGAATGGCACAGGAAGGGCTTTGGTCAGTTTAGGATGGGAAGTCTTATTAATTAAATCCTTATTATTCCCTCTAGTTTATGACCTGGTTCCGTTGTCACACAAAGGCGGTATGGGATGGAGCGAGGGGACAGTGACATGCCATGGGAAAGCGCACAAGATTCATGCCGAAGGATTTTTACAGCTCATTTCAAAGATTTCTCATTCATTCATAAAAGCATGCCAGAGAAACGCCTGAGCTAGAACAAGCCTCAGGCCTTGTCCCCTGCCCTCAGCAGCTGCTGGCTCTGTGCGCTGAGCAGCGCAGCCCTGCACCACACGGCCACAGCACGGAGGAGGCAGCGCAGCTCTGGGATCTGGGCAGGGGGATCAGGCCCCAGCCGGCAGCCACCCCAAGTGCCCCCGCCTGCACGCGGTCAGTGGCTGCACCACTTCATCCTCCAGGCAGTGTAAGAAGGAAGGAATGCTGCAAACCACCAAAAACCACGGTGCACTGCACGATGGTCAAGACCCAAAGCCAATGTGAAAAGGGTTTCTGTAGAGGAGGATTTCATTGGAATTGGGGTCTCACTCTTTTGTCTGTAATGAGCCTGAATGCAGGACACTTCCTAGTTTGGTTAAGTAAAGCCTAACAGAATTATACCGAGACACAGCTGCCAACCCTTCCCACTGCTCTGCTGCTCTCTCCCTACTCCAGCAGCAGCCCGTGCCCCCCAGCATGCAGCCAGAGCCAGCCAGGTCCCCAGGCCAGAGCCCGGATCCACCCACCTGCACAGGCGCTGCCTTCAGCTAAGCCAAACTCCACGTTTTTTTTTCTTTGAAATACAACCCTAACCCCAATAAAATCTGCTCAGCTGGTCTGCAGGAAGAAAAGCACCAAATTTAACAACTTTCTCACCCTTTCTCTGCTCCAGCAGAAGTCTTGTCCATCCCGTGACGTGGCATTTTAAGAACACAGACCTTCCAAAAATCATGCACACGGCCCGTTCACAGACCTGCCAGAACCACGCGTGGTGCTGGGCACTGCTGAAGGACTAACGAACATCACGCTGCGACGGCGGCTGCCGTATCCAAGTCCATCAAACAAGCAGGTTTAAATGGCTCAAAGTCTTCGGACCTGACGCGGATTTTGGCATGTGAGGGCAGCGGAGGGTTTCCTCTCAGCTGCCCTGCAGGCAGAGCAGAGCAAACGCCTAACATCAATCACACCATACTTCACCTGGACAAACAAGATGCAATATTGTAAAGGATGTAGGTTTTTTTCCTTGAAGGCAGTAAAACTGGCTGCCATTTTCTTCTGATTTTGAAGAATGAAACTTTTCAGGTACCTGTCACAAATCACAGACATTACAGAAATGCAGAGAACATCCCCTCCCTTTGCTATTTTAAATAATCGTCTTGTTTTACCTTCCTTCATCCAAATACATCAATTAAAAATGCATCACTAATTTATATGACAAAGATTACTGGCAAGGTTATTACACTGCCGGCAGTAACTCCAGCCTAACCTCATTTTCTGTATCAATGGGGTAGAACAAGTCTAAAATGGAACCATTTTGTTTTGCTCTGTGTTCTGCACCCTACAGCGACTTGTCATTTTATTTAAGGTCAAAAAAGGATTTCTGCCCATTATGTTGGTAGTAACAAAAAGCCAGAAAAAACAAAAACATTTTCCCAAACTTTTCCCCCACTTCCATTTTACAAAAAAACAACAAGGGTAAGAAAAGTATCAAATAGATACGAGCTCACACCAGAACCGACAGAACTGGAAGAAGCCCCAGTTTTACGCTGCACATGCAGAGCAGAGCGAAGCGGTCCGAGGGAAGGATGGCAGCTACAAGCACCCACGGCCAGGGTGCCCAGGGCCTTGGTCAGCGGGCGCCGACATCCTCCTTCCCCCTGGGAGGCACGTGCCAGATTCCTACCTCAGCAACAAAACCTTCACTTGAAGAAAGATGCAATGTTATCTGAACTACCACAGCACCCAGCAGGGATAAAAATTCTGACTTACTGCATAGAATATGCATTAGGGCAGAGATAATAAGATAAAAATCCAAGGACCTATCTGTACTTTTCCACTTAATCTGAGTGGCCTACTCCTGTAATTGCCTTTGAAAGCCACGCAGTATAAACAGGGATGGGAGAACATGAAATCCTGAAGTCCATCTTAGGCAGAGCACTGGTGCAGAGGGATAAACTGCCCTTCGTTAGCCCTGATGGTCTACGCTACAGGGACATAGAATTTCCTTTGAGGCGTAAGAAAAAAATGCCACCTGACAGCCCGAAGCACCTCCGTGTTGTAACCCCATTTAATGGTGTTTGTGTTCATTCTGGTCACAACATGCAGGAGCCATTTAGGTACAACAACCGTGTCTGCGTGTGCTTCGAACAGCAGTGGCACAAACATCAGCTCGAGCTTCTCACACGCTGCCGTCACTCCGACGGGCTGTTCTGTGCCATTCTTTCAGCGCTGGAACTTCTACAACAGACTGGCCCCTCTGACAGAAGGCCCCTCTTTGACTTCTTTGGAGAAGTGCCACCTCCAGACAAGCCCATGCCGACCGTGCAAGGATGTGCAACGTGGACATGAATGCTGTAAAGGTAACGACTTCATGTGAGCCCTGAGACCCAGACAAGAGACAGGACTCAGAGACAGCCCTGAGACTCAGCTAAGAGACTTGTATGGTTTTCAACTTGGCCCAGCTGACACAGCAAGATGGTTCGTTTGCCTGGCTCATCCCCATGGCTGCATCTTTGCATTCTCAGCACAGTGATGACCTTCTCCACGATGGAGAGGGCTGACTTTCCTGGCACTTGACGACCTAGCCATGACTAATGAAGACGAGGCCACGGGAGAAGTTGGAAGGCAGTTTGGCTGCGATGCTGGAGCTCTTGCATCTGAGCATACCTGTGTTCAGTGATTTCTATGGGAAGGATCACCAGCTGTAACATAAGTGTGTGTGCTGAGCACCTCTGGGACTTGGACCATCCAAAATTAACTCAGACTGGTGACAGCAGAGAGAGCAAGAAGAGAATCAAATATACTGAAGCAAAATCATCCTCCAGATTTTTACTACAAAGCGTACGAGAACTCAGTGTGTGATGACTGAAGCTTGCCAGATGTACCAGGCTATTTATAACACAAGCACTTACATAATTAGAGCTTGACAACTTACAAGCCTGAATATCACAGCACTTTATTTATCCAGACAAACCTATATTAATGCTCTATCTTTAAATGGTAGAAATCTGGCAAATATTTAACTAAGCGCTAAATTTACTGGTTACACATCTTTGAATTTGGGTGTTAGGGCTGGTTCTGCATTGATAATGACAAAGCTTACACATTTATATACACTTTGAATAATCAGTCTGAACTCAGGCATCACCACGGTACAAAATTCCCGTCTGGAGGAAGGACCAGGACAGCTCTCACGGGGCCGTGAGGTCCGACTGCCAGTCACGCTGCCCCCCAGTTCAGCTCTTTGAGACTCCGCAGGTACCTCCGAGCTCTGCCACCCCGGGAGGCGTCTTCCCCCGGAGGGCCCAGGCTGACAGAAGCGTGCAGGTGAACGCTGCCCCGGCGCATGGCAGTACCCCCTGCCTGCCAGTACTCAGTGACCTTTCAGCCTGAAAAATCCGGATTTTCATTTGATCTGGATAATGTAATTGACATGAAAATAGCCGCTGCTCCTGCCTTCGTCACCAAAGCTGACACCAGCAGCTTCTTTTGTACCCAAGGCTTCTAACTACATTCACTCTGGGCTCTCCCTTGTTTTAACAGGTTTTAAATGTAGCACACTGCATATAGCTACAAAGGACGGGTTTGGGATGCTACATGGCTGTGATGCCTCACCCCAGTGATTCCCTGCTCCTCAGAGGCTCGTTCCCTCCGACCTCGCATACGGAGCTCTGCTCTCCCCACAGCCACCCTGCCCGGTAACCTCCCAGCACATGACAAGCATTATAATGAATGCGTGGCCAGCTAAGCAGCTGAGCAATCAAAACCACTTTGGAGCCCCCCCATCAATCACCCTATTCACAGCTGACTTCTCTAAGGGGAAACCCCTTCTGGAACCTGAGCACCTGAGGGGCCAACGTGCAGCCAGAAAACCAGGTAACACTGTGCTTTAAGCAGCATCCACATAACTTTGCCACGTTAACAGGGAAGGATTTGCATTCTGCATCATCTAAAGCAATTGCAAAGGCTGGGCTGAGACGTGAAGTGGCAGGACCCTTCTCCAGCATGAACTTGGGCTACCACCACTTACTTTGCTTTCTACCTCCTCATTTCTCCCTCCCCTAGGGGTACATACACAGAAGTCCACATTTCAAAGTAAAACAAAAAAAGGTCTTACTACTGAACAGTGTTATATGATCCCCGCCTTCTACAGCTGCACCACCCCGAGCCACAACCTGGCATCAAGATCCCCCAAGCTGAGACCCAGCCCACCAACAGCTGGCTGAGAGCCCTTCCCAGGCAGACCCAGGTGCTGCTGGACCAGGTCCCAGGCTGCTCGCAGCGGCATTAATCCCATGTGATGATCCCAAGTGCACGGCCCTGATCTGAGGAACAAGTGCCAGCGCCGAGCGGATCACGCCAGGCCACTCCCAGCTCTCCCTGCAGCGTTCAGCAACCCATGCTTCATCACTACCTAAGCAGACATGTACACGTCATTTCTATCGAGAAAATGTCGCTACTTGAAACAAAACGCTTAGAACATCTCTCAGATGGCTGATAACATTTTGTTTAAACAAAGGAATGTTTTCATTTTATTATAAATGCTCCCATGGATTAAAGATTTGGATGCAACAGCAAAGCAAGATAAACATTTACTTTCTATTAAAACATCTAAATGAGAAGATTAAAAACTGTTTTACATTTAACAGCAAGGCAAAGT